>NC_036873.1:5206673-5257861 GCF_002910315.2 Salvelinus sp. IW2-2015
ATTCTTGGTCACCTCCCTGACTAGGTCTCTTGCCCGGTTGCTCAGTTTGGTTGGACCGGTCAAGCCAACCAGGCAGGGTCTGGTTAGTTCCATGTTTTTAATTTCCCAATGATGGAAGCAACTGTGTCTCTTGGAAACTTTCACACTCTAGAAATGTGTTTGGGTACCCTTCCCCAGAATAGCCTCAATCACAATTCTACTTTGGAGATCTACGGGACAGTTTCCTTAGACTTCATGGTTTACCTGTAGTTTCTACCTCTGACAGCACTGTCACTGGGACCTTTTTATAAGGAAGGTGTGTTATCTTTATAAATCATGTACAAACAATTGAATATGGCACAGGTGTACTCCAATCCAAGTTGTTGTGGACCCATCTCAATGCATGTCAAAGAAATTGGATGCGTCTGAGCTCAATTTGTAGTGTCATGCAAAGGAGTGTGAATACTTATTAAATGAGACATTGTTATATTTCGTTTTTGAATAATAATTTTGAAAAAAACATCTAAAAACCATCTTTTCACTTTGCATTATGGGGAAACCTTGTGTGTAGATGGGTGAACAAACATATATATATTTAATCCATTTGAACTTCATGGCTGTACAACACAAAAAATGTGGGAGTAGGTCAAAGGTATGAATTTTCTGAAGGCACACTGTAGTATATTATGAATTAATCTTAAGCAACATAACTTTTATACTTATTTACAGTAATTCCAGTTTAGTTTTCATTTTCCAGTAAATACAAAGCATTTATTATTCCATCTTAACGATGTACAGAACATTTCATTTTCATTTGATGTATGAAATTTCAGAGGAAAACTTGGAACATTCTAATCATTCTCTCTCAGGGAGAGGAGGACTGTGGAACACAGTCCAGAGTCCATTCTCAGGGCTCAGTGTGATTTTCCCATTCCTGTCAATGGGCTCTCTGGTCACTCCAGTGTGATTCCCATAGTAAAATCTTCCMGAGGATAAGCCATCCTTTCCGAGGGTCATGGCATAACGATCAAACCTTTTTGGATTGTCAGGAAGATTCTGTGGTGTGTYTCCAMRTCTTACTTGTTTCCCGTCTTCAGACAGGATCAGACTGGGATGTGCTGTATCAGGGTCCAGAGACAGGTTCTCCATCTCTTTATTCAGTGTCCAGCTAAGACAAAGCTTCTCCTCACAGTCCCCACACACATATCACTGAGAACACTGAGCTCAGTGATTTACTTCTCCAGCTCTTCAGAGCCCTTCAGCCTGCCTCTCTACTGCTTTCTGCTTCTCCTCAATCACCTCAACGAGCTCAGCCTGGCTTTTCTCAATGGATTTCACCAGAGTACTGAAGAACTGCACTCACTCTGCTATCTTTCTCTCTGCATCGCTCTTCCTCTATAGGGACTGTGTCATGAGTCTTGTGGTCTGACTCAGTGCAGAACTGACACACACATGTCTGGTCGGTCCTACAGAACAGCTCCAGGAGTCTGTCATGCTTCTTACAGATCCTGTCTTCCAGGTTCTCCACAGGGTCGATCAGTTTGTGTCGCTTGAAGGCTGGAGCTATCTGATGAGGCTCCAGGTGAGTCTCACAGTAAGAGGCCAGACACACCTGGCATGACTTCAGGGCCTTGCGCTTCGTCCCAGTGCAGACGTCACAGAGCTTTTTTCCAGGTTTGGGAGGGGACTCATCTTTACCTCTGTCTCTCATCCTTTTAAACATCTCTACAACCTCTCTGAAGGTTGTGTTGACACGAAGCTCAAGTTGCCTGGAGAATTGCCCCTTACACAATGGACATTGACACAGGTCCTTGCTATTCCAGTACTTTATGACACAGGCCATGCAGAAGTTGTGTCCACATGAAGTCGTGATTGGCTCAGTGAACACATCCAGACAGATAAAGCACAGGAACTGCTCTTTAGACAGGAGACTGCTGGAGGAAGCCATATCTAGAGAGAGAGAGCAAAGTTACAACTGTAAAGCTTCTTTTTTTTTACTGCAAACGCTGAAATACTTCAGATCAAAATACTAAAAGACTCCAGATTATAAACAATCAATCAATAATGCATTATGTATGTATGTGTATATATATACACACACAGTTGGGGTTGGAAGTTTACATACACCTTAGCCAAATACATTTAAACTCAGTTTTTCACAATTCCTGACATTTAATCCTTGTAAAAATTCCTTGTCTTAGGTCAGTTAGGATCACCACTTTATTTTTAGAATGTGAAATGTCAGAATAATAGTAAGAAGAATATTTTCAGCTTTATTTATTTCATCACATTCCCAGTGGTCAGAAGTTTACATTACACTCAATTAGTATTGTAGCATTCCTTTTAAATTGTTTTAACCTGGACAAACGTTTCGGGTACCTTCACACAAGCTTCCCAACATATGTTGGTGAATTTTGGCCCATTTCTCCTGACTAAGCTGGTTGTAGGCCTCATTGCTCGCACATGCTTTTTTAGTTCTGCCCACAATTTTTCTAGGGATTGAGGTCAGGGCTTTGTGATGGCCACTCCAATACCTTGACTTTGTTGTCCTTAAGCCATTTTGCCACAACTTTGGAAGAATGGTTGGGGTCATTGCCATTTGGAAGACCCAAGCTCCAAGCTTTAACTTCCTGACTGATGTCTTTAGATGTTGCTTCATTAAGATCCAAGCTTAACCAAGATCCAAGCTTTAACTTCCTGACTGATGTCTTGAGAATGTTGCTTCATTATATCCACATCATTTTCTTACCTCATGATGCCATCTATTTTGTGAAGTGCACCAGTCCCTCCTGCAGCAAAGCACCCCCACAACATGATGCTGCCACCCCCGTGCTTCACGGTTGGGATGGTGTTCTTTGGCTTGCAAGCCTCCCCCTTTTTCCTCCAAACATATCGATGGTCATTATGGCCAAACAGTTCTATCTTTGTTTCATCAGACCAGAGGACATTTCACCAAAAAGTACGATCTTTGTCCCCATGTGCAGTTGCAAACCGTAGTCTGGCTTTTTTATGGCGGTTTTGGAGCAGTGGCTTCTTCCTTGCTGAGCGGCCTTTCAGTGATGTCGATATAGGACTCGTTTTACTGTGGATATAGATACTTTTGTACCTGTTTCCTCCAGCATCTTCACAAGGTCCTTTGCTGTTGTTCTGGAATTGATTTGCACTTTTCGCACCAAAGTACGTTCATCTCTAGGAGACAGAACGCGTCTCCTTCCTGAGCAGTATGACGGCTGCATGGTTCCATGGTGTTTATACTTGCATACTATTGTTTGTACAGATGAACGTGGTACCTTCAGGTGTTTGGAATTTGCTCCCAAGGATGAACCAGACCTTTGGAGGTCTACAACTTTTTTCTGTCTTGGCTGATGTCAAGCAACGAGGCACTGAGTTTGAAGGTAGGCCTTGAAATAATTCCACAGGTACACCTTCAATTGACTCAAATTATGTCAATTAGCCTATCAGAAGATTCTAAAGCCATGCCATAATTTTCTGGAATTTTCCAAGCTGTTTAAAGGCACAGTCAACTTAGTGTATGTAAACTTCTGACCCACTGGAATTGTGATAAAGTGAATTATAAGTGAAATAATCTGTCTGTAAACAATTGTAAACAAAAATTACTTGTGTCATGCACAAAGTAGATGTCCTAACTGACTTGCCAAAATTATAGTTTGTCAACAAGAAATTTGTGGAGTGGTTGAAAAACGAGTTTTAATGACTCCAACCTATGTCACGCCCTGACCTTAGAGAGACATTTATTTACTATTTAGTTAGTCAGGCGTGTGATGTGGGGTGGGCATTCTATGTTTTGTATTTCTTTGTGTTTGGCTGAGTGTGGTTCCCAATCAGAGGCAGCTGTCTATCGTTGTCTCTGATTGGGAATCATACTTAGGYAGCCTTTTTTCCCACCTATGTTGTGGGATCTTGTTCTTGTATTGTTGCTGTTGAGCCATACAAGGCTGTACGTGTCGTTGGTTTTCTCTTTCTTGGTTTTGCTGGTTATCATTAAAGAATATGATTAACCTACCCCACGCTGCATCTTTTCTGATGTATCAAATACTTATGTCATGCAATAAAATGCAAATTAATTACTTAAAAATCATACAATGTGATTTTCTGGATTTTTGTTTTAGATTCCGTCTCACAGTTGAAGTGTACCTATGATAAAAAATTACAGACCTCTACATGCTTAGTAAGTAGGAAAACCTGCAAAATCGGCAGTGTATCAAATACTTGTTCTCCCCACTGTATATATATATTTTACAGAGCATTTTCTATTTCTTCTAATGACAGTAGAAATGAGTCAATCTTCTAAATATAGTTAAACATAGCTACTGTAGATAAAAAAAAAACAGGAGATTACCATAAACTGTAYACAGGTAACATTTCTTCACCCAGTGTAACGGCACTCGTCGGATGAAGAAGGAGACCAAGGTGCAGCGTTGTAGGCGTTCATGATTTTTAATAAACTGAACAACGTAACAAAATAACAAAGTAGAAAAAACGAAAGCGCACAGTTCTGTCAGGCAACAAAACAGCTAAACAGAAAATAACTCCCCACAAAACCCAAACAGAAAATGACAACCTATATATGATCCCCAATCAGAGACAACGATAGACAGCTGCCTCTGATTGGGAACCATACTCAGCCAAAAACACAAAGAAATAGAAAACATAGATTCTCCCACCCGAGTCACACCCTGACCTAACCAAACATAGAGAATAAATAAGGATCTCTAAGGTCAGGGCGTGACACCCAGCCTTGTAAATCTCTACTCACCTGTGTCTGTGTAAAAGTGTAGGCGTGTTCTCAGCTTTTTTTTCTGGAGAGTCAGCATCGTGAAGAGACTTTTCTGAAGAGTTTGATGGTGTTTACTTGTGTGCGCAACATACAATAGTAGATGTATCCCATCCAGTGCTGCTCTGTGCTCTGGAACAGAATTAACCCTTCACATGGCTGATCTCTCTTCATTCTTGATACATTGTTTTACCATTTTAAAATCAAACAAGGTTGAACAGTTTAAACAGGAGTGTTCATTTTTTTTTTTTACTGATTTAGGTGGAAAAAGTTTGAATCAGAAATGTTAAGTAAAGACCTATTGCAGGTGTATGGAAGGTTTTCAGACAACAACAACAGTTRAAAATCCACATTGGGATGACAAAATAGTGGCAGTCTTGGCAGATTTGACCATTAATTAAGAAGCAAGACATACCCCAGATTGTGTTGTTAAACATTCTCGCTTTCACTTACACCAATTACCAGTTTGTCAAGTCAGACAATGGGTGGAGAACTCAAACTGAATGTGTTTTCTGTTGGTAGGAAAATGCCTGTGCTCGCTGTATGCTGAAAGCCTGCATCTGCTGCTTGTGGTGCCTGACGAAGTGTCTAACATACCTGAATCAAGTAAGTGTCCTATCAGATTGATTGTCATCTGAGATGTTGATTATTCTTACTATTACACACATATCATTGACAACAATCTATTTTACAAGGGAGACTCATTCCCAAGATAACATTGTTATTGACGATACTCCTGTCTCTGCCTGTTTTCACCACAGAACGCCTACACGGCCACAGCGATCAACAGCACCAGTTTCTGTACGTCGGCGTGCGATGCGTTTGTCATCCTGGTAGAGAATGCCCTCAGAGTGGCCACCATCAACACCGTGGGGGACTTTGTCCTCTTCCTGGGAAAGGTAGCGGCCGCATAGCTACGCCATTTTAGGATTTTTCAAGCATAATGATTCTATTCAATCTATCACCATCTCTCTCTTTGTCTCTTTCCTCTTTTCTCCCTTTCCCACGCCCCTTTTTCTCCATCTTTCCCTGTGTGTGTGTGTGTCCAGGTACTGATCGTCTCCTGCACAGCGTTCGTCGGCGTACTGTCGCTCAACTACCAGCGGGACTACACGGTGTGGGTGCTGCCCCTGCTCATCGTCTGCCTGTTCTCCTGGCTGGTGGCCCACTGCTTCCTGTCTGTCTTTGAGATTGTGGTGGACGTGCTCTTCCTCTGCTTCGCCGTGGACACCAAGCACAACGACGGCAGCCCCGGCCGAGAGTTCTACATGGACAAAGCCCTCATGGTGAGGGGAAGGGAGGCTGGGTGGGTGGGAGACTATGGCTGTGTCCCGATTCTCCACCAGTCATGGATTAAAAGCAATGGATTGGTGTAGTCACAGATAATGCATTATATTGACCAGATACTCAAGTGGCCGCTCTAACAATGAAAGGAAATGTCTTAAAAAACGTATCTTGCCAGTCGTGACGTGGCAAGATCTGGTGGGACCATTCTAGCCAATGCRTGGGCAGATACGCGTGTGAACAACAGGCACAACTCCGATATGAAGTGTTTTTTCTCAACGTTGCCAGGATTTCACGTGTCCTACTTATGTCAGTACAACTGAAACAACCTAAGCATTACGAGATCTATCTATTCTATATCTATTCGATCAGATCAGCCTCATGTAGTAAATAAACCATCCCATTTTTTGCTAAACAAATTTGACCCTCATTGACCTCCATACAAAAACCTTTTTGAAAACACCATCTGCTGGGTAAGACACATTTTGGGCCCAGTTCTCCCTCTCACGTCGCCTTTTCCTCTCTGCTGTAATCGTTGGCTGGAGGGAGTTTCCGCCATTGTTCAATTCTTTGGTAGAAGGTGGAGAATCGGGACGTAGCCAAATATATATATCTCTCTGTTCCATTATCCACACTAACATTCCAATGTATCAGGCAATACATTCTAACTGGTATGCTAGTGTGGATAACGGAATGTAGCCTTTGTTTTTACAGAGTGCCACTTTGATCCATTTCTACGTGGTGAATAGTGTTTATGCACGTATTACACCAAACTCGCCTTGTTATCTCAACACCCAACACACACATTCACCCTCTCTCTTCTTTCTCCCTCTCCCTCTCTCTTTAGGAGTTTGTAGAAAACAGTAAAAAAATGGCGGGAAGGGATCGGGCCAAGGCAGATGGAGACGGTGGTGAGATGAAGCCCATGGTGAGTTAACCAAACTTTTCCAACGGTGAATACTTTCACTTACTTCCGTAACCTAGAGTCATACACCCAAAATGACGATGCTGATGAAGACAATAACAAAGTTTAACACTCCATTTGTTTATTGTTGTAGACTCGTGGAGGAGGGACTTTTGCTTGACCAAACCAGAAGACGGAAACCATAAGGCATTCCAAACGTTTCCATGATATCACTCCAGTCCCACGACAATATTTTTGATAACCTGTTTATTAATTTATGGCACATTTTACATGAAAGCTTTGTTTTTTTTAAAGCACAATGTCTTTTTGTAGCACATCTGTCAAGAATATTGTTAGTGTAGTTTTGTGCTATTGTACAGGCTGTAGAGTTGGTGTTTTGTAGTTTAGCTTCTTGTGTGTGGAAGTATTGTGTGAGAGATTATTCAAATGCAGCATGTCATCACTGTTATTTTTTTTTAACTACTAATATTGTACACTGCAAGTGTTTGTATATCAATGTCTTTTTACATTGTGGTAATGATGATCATGGTCGCTACTTACGCTGCACTGGTACATCTAATTCGATTGTGACAAATAACTAGCATAACAGATGATCAACAGGCACTTTTCTCYGTGGAAAACTCCAACCCCAATGTCTTTTGACCCTGTTGAAAGATTTCCTTCATGGAATAGAAGAAAACACGAATTCTGCTAAAAAGCCAGCTCCCAATGGAGCATTTTACTGTCGTAGATCAAATATGAAATAGCCAGTGCTATGTACTATGATAAGGATGTTAATATTAGTTATTAGTATTTTGAATGCAGGTCCTACAAGTACTGAGGTTGTGTTATGTCAAAAGCAATGCATTACCCTAATGGAAAATCCCTATATTGTGGCAACGTTGAGTCATTACTCCTGATTGAGTTTGGAATACTGTATCCATAGAAAAAGCGAWTCCCTATGACTGTATCTCTATTCGTGAATGCGAACAGAATTTTATCCCAGAATATTTTGGATAACATTTTTATGCAGAGAAATTAAACAACAAAAAGAAGCAATGTCCACCTGTGTTTGTGAGAGCTGTGGGCAAGAGAGGATCAGTTCTAGAGGGACATGGGTTTGTGTCTGGATGTCATTAAGATATCCACTCAGGAAGAAACATTAAAACAAAATACCCAATAATAAATACAATATATAAACTCAGCAAATAAAAATGTCATTGTCAACTGCATTTATTTTCTGCAAACTTAACATTAATATTTGTATGAACATAAGATTCAACAACTGAGACATAAACTGAACAAGTTCCACAGACATGTGACTAACAGAAATTAAATAATGTGTCCCTGAACAAAGGGGGGGTCAAAATTCAAAGTAACAGTCAGTATCTGGTGTGGTCACCAGCTGCATTAAGTACTGCAGTGGATCTCCTCCTCATGGACTGCACCAGATTTGCCAGTTCTTGCTGTGAGATGTATCCCCACTCTTCCACCAAGGCACCTGCAAGTTACCGGACATTTCTGGGGAAATGGCCCTAGCCCTCACCCTCCGATCCAACAGGTCCCAGACGTGCTCAATGGGATTGAGATCCGGGCTCTTCGCTGGCCATGGCAGAACACTGGCATTCATGTCTTGCAGGAAATCACGCACAGAACGACGTAAAACACGAATCTGACCATCACCCCTGGTGAGACAAAACCGCGACTCGTCAGTGAAGACCACTTTTTGCCAGTCCTGTCTGGTCCAGCGACGGTGGGTTTGTGCCCATAGGCGACGTTGTTGCCGGTGATGTCGATGAGGACCTGCCTTACAACAGGCCTACAAGCCCTCAGTCCAGCCTCTCTCAGCCTATTGCGGACAGTCTGAGCACTGATGGAGGGATTGTGCGTTCCTGGTGTAACTCGGGCAATTGTTGTTGCCATCCTGTACCTGTCCCGCAGGTGTGATGTTTGGATGTACCTATCCTGTGCAGGTGTTGTTACACTGTCTGCCACTGCGAGGACGATCAGCTGTCCGTCCTGTCTCCCTGTAGCGCTGTCTTAGGCGTCTCACAGTACGGACATTGCAATTTATTGCTCTGGCCACATCTGCAGTCCTCATGCCTACTTGCAGCATGCCTAAGGCACATTTCACGCAGGTGAGCAGGGACCCTGGGCATCTTTCTTTTGGTGTTTTTCAGAGCCAGTAGAAAGGCCACTTTAGTGTCCTAAGTTTTCATAACTGTGACCTTAATTGCCTACCGTTTGTAAGCTGTTAGTGTCTTAACGGCCATTCCACAGGTGCATGTTCATTAATTGTTTATGGTTCATTGAACAAGCATGGGAAACAGTGTTTAAACCCTTACCAATGAAGATCTGTGAAGTTATTTGGATTTTTACGAATTATCTTTGAAAGACAGGGTCCTGAAAAAGGGACTTTCTTTGCTAAGTTTTAAATATATATATATATAGTACCAGTCAAACATTTGGACACACCTACTCATTCAAGGGTTTTTCTTTATTTGTACTATTTTCTACATTGTAGAATACATTTTGATGTCTTCACTATTATTGCCTTCCTGAAGACAAACAATATATACGAAACGCTTCAGTCTGGTTTTAGACCCTATCATAGCACTGAGATTGCACTTGTGAAGGTGGTAAATGACCTTTTAATGGCATCAGACCRAGGCTCTGCATCTGTCCTCGTGCTCCTAGACCTTAGTGCTGCTTTTGATACCATCGATCACCACATTATTTTGGAGAGATTGGAAACCCAAATTGGTCTACACGGACAAGTTCTGGCCTGGTTTAGATCTTATCTGTCGGAAAGATATGTTTGTAGATGGTTTGTCCTCTGACAAATCAATTGTACATTTCGGTGTTCCTCAAGGCTCCGTTTAAGGACCACTATTGTTTTCACTATATATTTTACCTCTTGGTGATGTCATTCGGAAACAYAAYGYYAACTTTCACTGCTATGCGGACGACACACAGCTGTACATTTCGATGAAACATGGTGACGCCCCAAAATTGCCCTCTCTGGAAGCCTGTGTTTCAGACGTAAGGAAGTGGATGGCGGCAAATGTTCTACCTTTAAACTCGGACAAAACAGAGATGCTAGTTCTAGGTCCCAAGAAACGAAGAGATCTTCTGTTGAATCTGACAATTAATCTTGATGGTTGTACAGTCGTCTCAAATAAAACTGAAGGACCTCAGCGATACTCTGGACCCTGATCTCTCTTTTGACGAACATATCAAGACTGTTTCAAGGACAGCTTTTTTCCATCTACGTAAAAATCTGAAACTTGAGAGAATGCCAAGAGTGTGCAAAGCTGTCATCAAGGCAAAGGGTGGCTACTTTGAAGAATCTCAAAATATAAAATCTATTTTGATTTGTTTAACACTTTTGGGTTACTACATGATTCCATATGTGTTATTTTATAGTTTTGATGTCTTCACTATTATTCTACATTGTAGAAAATARTTAAAATAAAGAAAAATCCTGGAATGAGTATGTGTGTCCAAACTTTTGACTGGTACTGTATACCCAACAATAAAACAATATATTTAATGAAATTCTAATTGTGATGTTATTGTGATGCATTAACTTGGAAATAGCACCCTATCAGACCAGGGTTCAAAGTATTTGTTTTTCTGTCAAATGCATTAGCTGCACTTGATTGATCTCGACTGTTGTAAAGGAAGAAATGGAATAGTACCAAAAGTGCCACCAATCTGGCACTCCAGTCTATATCACTCAAAATATTTGAAAGAAAATACATTTGAACCCAGCTCTGTCCTGTATGAGTTTGAATATTCCTATCTCTTCTTTTCCTCTATCCTCTGGTGGACATCAGCAATAAATCCCAGATGCCCATGACCCCCCATCCTGTTGTATTCAACCCCTTTGTTAAGATAAGTCTAAATAAGTTCAGGAGTAAAAATATGCTTAACAAGTCACATAGTAAGTTGCATGGACCCACTCTGCATGCAATAACAGTGTTTTACATGAAACTGGCTCTAACCAGAATAGAAAGAGGAGTGGGAGGCCCCGGTGCACAACTGAGCAAGAGGACAAGTACATTAGAGTGTCTAGTTTGAGAAACAGACKCCTCACAAGTCCTCAACTGGCAGCTTCATTAAATAGTACCCACAAAACACCAGTCTCAACGTCAACAGTGAAGAGGCGACTCTGGGAAGCTGGCCTGTGCACAGATGCCTCCTCTTTCTATTCTGGTTAGAGCCAGTTTGCGTTGTTCTGTGAAGGGAGTAGTACACAACGTTGTACGAGATCTTTAGTTTCTTGGCAATTTCTCGCATGGAATAGATTTAATTTCTCAGAACAAGAATAGACTGACGAGTTTCAGAATGTTTCTGGCCATTTTGAGCCTGTAATAGAACCCACAAATGCTGATGACGGTTGTTGGTATTGGGCCTCGGTAAGCCTATGTAGATATTCCATCAAAAATCTGCCGTTTCCAGCTACAATAGTCATTTACAACATTAACAATGTCTACACTGTATTTCTGATCTATTTTATTTTATTTTAACGGACAAAAAAATTGCTTTTCTTTCAAAAACTAGGAAATGTCTAAGTGACCCCAAACCTTTGAATGGTAGCGTATATTTAAAAATGTTTACTTTGTTATTATCGGGTACTGTGTGTAAAAATATATATTTTGAATTTGGGCTGTAACACAACAACATCTGGAATAAGTCAAGGGGTATGAGTACTTTCTGAAGGCATTGTACAAGCAGCTCAAAAGAAAAGTATGCATTTTATCATATTCAGTCACTTTTCAGTCACTTTCCTAAACCAACAACCAGCTCATAGGCACATTATTTCCCGTATCACACACTGTCTTAGATCCACAGCCAGCTCAAAGGAAAAGTATGCCCTTTATCGAAGTACAGTACTGTGGAACCAGCTCAAAGGCTGAGTATGTCCTTTACCACATTCACTTATGCAGTATCAACAACCAGCTTAAAGTCCTTTTTCACAATAACCTACATCCACACAACAAGATCAAAGGAAAAGTAAGTCCTTTATCACATTCACTTATACAGTATCAACAACCAGCTTAAAGGTGCACAATAAAGAAATCCCTCTGCCGTTTCCTGGTTGCTAAAATTCTAATAGTTYGCCTAATTTMAGTTTTTGACAAAAAAAGCAAGTATAGTGTTTAGAATCATTGTACCATCTAAACCGCTGTGAAATATATTTTCTACATCCCAAAATATTGTATTTTCAGCTGTTCGAAGCTGGTGTACAAAACCTGAAAGTAAAAGATGCCAAAATGAAATGTAATAACTGGAAGCATAKAAATAATGCACATACAACAGATCTACCGCTTCTTATACTTGCTTTGAATGAGAATGACAGATCTATAACTCACATTTCTATGTGAATTTGGTCRGATCGCCCAAAAAAGTGACATATTACAGCTTTAAAGAAAGAGTAAGTTCTTTGTTTAATCAGTGTTTGTGATTGACAGGAGAGATGATGACAGGGGCTGCGTTTTTACCACTATCATGATTACAGGGACTGAAGAATGGGTAGATTTTCTCTGTAAAGGTGCAGCAAGTGAAAGAGTAGATATGAGACCTGGCCTCCACATCATAAAAGGAGACCTGACCCTCCTCATAATCCACAAACACCCCCACCTTCTGGGGCTTCTCGCTCAGGGAGAGACAGACTTGCGGTGAGGCACAGGCTGTGTACTCATTCCCATCCCTTAGCATCACAGTCCAAACTCCATGTTCAGGGCTCAGTGTGATTTCCCCCTTCCTGTCAGTGGACTCTCTGGCAACTCCTAAATCCCACCTAGTCTTCCCCTTAACCGTCACTTCATAGTAAAATCTCCCTGAGGAGAAGCCATCCGTTCCAAGGACAATGGTAAAACGATCAAACCTTTTTGGATTGTCCGGAAGATTCTGTGGTGTGTCTCCACATCTTACTTGTTTGCCATCCTCAGACATGATGAGATATAGATTTGCTGTATCAGGGTCCAGAGTCACATCCATTGCATACTGCTGAATCCTCTTCAGTTTGACATCAGGCAGCTTCTCCATCTCTTTATTCAATGTCTCCTCCAGCTSAGACRCAGCTCTCCTCACAGTCCTGTGAACACTGATCTCAGACCAGTCCTTGGTGGGTGGAGGGGTGCACACCACGGATGTGAAGCTCTGGAGAAGTTGGTGGTGGTCCTCAGTGTGTGAGAGCTGCTTCAGCTCAGTGCTTCTCCTCTTTAGCTCAGTGATTTCCTGCTCCAGTTCTTTAATGAGCCCTTGCGCCTGCCTCTCTACTGCTTTCTGCTTCTCCTCAACCTCCTCAATGAGCTGAGCTTGGCCTTTCTCAATGGATCGTACCAGAGCAGTGAAGACCTTTATGCTGTCTGCTTTCTCCCTCTTTGCATCTCTTTTGCTGAGATGTACTGAGAGTTTGATCTCTTTAACTTTCTGCAGTCGCTCCTGGATAATCCGCTGCACTTCTGCTCAGTTTTCCCCAGCTGAACCTTCCTCTCTCCACACTCGTCCTCTATAGGAACAGTGTCATGAGTCTTGTGGTCTGTTTCAGTGCAGAACTGACACACACATGTCTGGTCGGTCCTACAGAACAGCTCCAGGAGTCTGTCATGCTTCTTACAGATCCTGTCTTCCAGGTTCTCCACAGGGTCGATCAGCTTGTGTCTCTTGAAGGCTGGGGCTATCTGATGAGGCTCCAGGTGAGTCTCACAGTAAGAGGCCAGACACACCTGGCATGACTTCAGGGCCTTGCGCTTCGTCCCAGTGCAGACGTCACAGTGCACTTTTCCAGGTTTGGCAGGGGACTCATCTTTACCTGTGTCTCTCAACCGTTTATAATTCTCTATAATCTCTCTGAAGGTTGTGTTAACACGAAGCTTAGTTTGTCTGGACAATTTCTCATTACACAGTGGACATTGACACAGGTTGTTGCTATCCCAGTACTTTGTGACACARGCCATGCAGAAGTTGTGTCCACACGAAGTGGTGATTGGCTCAGTGAACACATCCAGACAGATAGAGCACAGGAACTGCTCTTCAGACAGGAGACTGCTGGAGGAAGCCATATCTAGAAAGAAGGCAGAACTATAAATGATTTCCTGGAATGAGTCAGCTYTTGATAGTTTCAGTGCCATCAACATGGCATTAAGGGATACAAACCAATCCTGTTTAACCATACAACATACAGTAGACATTAATACATTTACCAAATGTAGTTTAACATAGGTACTGTAGAATAGAAAACAGGAGAATATAATATTTACACAATGGAATGTATCTTCACCTGCCCTTGTAAATCTCTACTCACCTGTGTGTGAGAGAGAGTGTGGGTTCTCTCTGATCTTTCTGACTGTAGTATCAAAAAAGCCCTGGAGAMTCAGCTTAGCTGTCTAATAAAGATTTCTGAGGAGTTTGAGAGTGTTTGCTCATTTGCGGTTCAGACGTCTATCCACTTAAGTTTCACTTTAGCAGCTTGACATCAACATTGCTCCTCCCCCACCCAGTGCTGCTCTGYACTCTGTAACAGAATTAACCCTTGWCGTTGCTGATCTCTCTCTCTTCTATCTTGATACATTGTTTTACCATCTAAAATCAAACAAGGTTGAACATCTTTAAACAGGCACGGTCTAGGTAAAACAAGTGTGAATCAGAAGCGTTAAACAAGGAGTTGTTGCAGATGTAGGGAAAGTTTTCCAAAGACATAAAAAAAAAAAAGAATTGAAGTTCATGGGGATGAACAAATAAACACAGTCTAGGTAGATTTGAACTTGCCTGACGACTCACACAGAATTCTTCCGCTGCTCTATTGACGAGAAACAGAGTTTGTGGGTGTGGCGTTTGGCCATGGCAATGGGTCTGGGCAGCCAGGCAAGATTTGACCATAAGCAGCAAGAAGTATCCCAGAAAAGACATTTAAACATGCTCACTTTCGCTCATACCGACCGCCAGTTTGTCAAGTCAAATCAAATCACATTTTATTGGTCGCATACACGTGTTTAGCAGATGTTATTGCGGGTGTAGCGAAATGCTTGTGTTTCTAGCTCCATGCTTGTGTTTCTAGCTCCAACAGTGCAGTAATATCTAAAACAATACAACGATACAACGATACACACAAAACACACAAATCTAAAGTAAAGAAATGGAATTAAGAATATATAAATATTTGGACGAGCAATGTCGGAGCAGCATTGACTAAAATACATTAGAATAGAATATAATGCAGTATATACATATGAGATGAGTACTGCAAAATATGTCAACATTATTATGTTAAAGTGACTAGTGTTCCATTTTAAAGTGGCCAGTGATTTCAAGTCTATGTATATAGGGCAGCAGCCTCTAAGGTGCTAGTGATGGCTATTTAACAGTCTGATGGTCTTGAGATAGAAGCTGTTTTTCAGTCTCTCGGTCCCAGCTTTGATGCACCTGTACTGACCTTGACTTCTGGATGAAAGTGGGGTGAACAGGCAGTGGCTTGGGTGGTTGTTGTCCTTGATGATCTTTTTAGCCTTCCTGTGACATTGGGCACTGTAGGTTTCCTGGAGGGCAGGTAGTTTGCCCCTGGTGATGCGTTGGGCAGACTGCACCACCCTCTGGAAAGCCCTGCGGTTACGAGCGGTGCAGTTGCCGTAACAGGCCGACAGGATGCTCTCAATTGTGCATCTGTAAAAGTTTGTGATGGTTTTAGGTGCCAATCCAAATTTCTTCAGCATCCTGAGGTTGAAGAGGCGCTGTTGCGCCTTCTTCACCACACTGTCTGTGTGGGTGGACCATTTCAGTTTGTCAGTGATGTGTACGCAGAGAAACTTGAAGCTTTCCACCTTCTCCACTGCTGTCCCGTCGATGTGGATAGGGGGGGGGGGTACTCCCTCTGCTGTTTCCTGAAGTCCACGATCAGCTCCTTTGTTGACGGTGACGTTGAATGAGATGTTATTTTCCTGGCTCCACATTCCCAGGGCCCTCACCTCCTCGCTGTAGGCTGTCTCGTCATTGTTGGTAATCAGGCCTACTACTGTTGTGTGGTCTGCAAACTTGATGATTGAGTTGGAGGCGTGCATGGCCACGTTGTCATGGGTGAACAGGGAGTACAGTAGGGGGCTGAGCAAACACCCTTGTGGGGCCCATGTGTTAAGGATCAGCGAAGTGGAGTTTTTCCCCCCTACCTTCACCACCTGGGGGCGGACCGTCAGGGCGTGGTTCAGACCCAGGGCCCCGAGCTTAATGATGAGCTTGCAGGGTACTATGGTGTTGAATGCTGAGCTATAGTCAATGAACAGCATTCTTACATAGGTATTCCTCTTGTCCAGATGGGATAGGGCAGTGTGCAGTGCGATGGCGATTGCATCGTCTGTGRATCTATTGGGGTGGTAAGCAAATTGAAGTGGGTTTAGGGTCTCAGGTAAGGTGGAGGTGATATGATCCTTGACAAGTCTCTCAAAGCACTTCATGATRACAGAAGTGAGTGCTACGGGGCGATAGACATTTAGTTCAGTTACCTTTGCTTTCTTGGGTACACTAACAATGGTGGACATCTTGAAGCATGTGGGGACAATAGACTGGGATAGGGAGAGATTGAATATGTCCGTAAACACTCCAGCCAGCTGGTCTGCGCATGCTCTGAGGACGCGGCTAGGGAGTGCGTGATTGTCTGTAGACCCTGCCACATATGTCTTGTGTCTGAGCCGTTGAATTGGGATCCACTTTGTCTCTGTACTGACGTTTTTCCTGTTTGATTGCCTTACGGAGGGAATAACTACACTGTTTGTATTTGGCCACATTCCCAGTCACCTTGCCATGGTTAAATGCGATGGTTCGCGCTTTCAGTTTTGCACGAATGCTGCCATCAAGTCAGACAATAGGTGGAGACAGGGGCACCACATGGATTTTGGGCCCCATGAAAAGATATCACATTGGGCCCCACCACCACAGGCCACACCAACCCTGAGGTTTTGCTGTAACCACACACCTCCAGAACCCAATCGACCCATTCAAAGCTTGCAGGCTTAAAACTCTCTTGTAGTCCAATATTTACCGTACAATATTTACTGACAGTGAGCTGTGAAAATATAACACTGTGCAGACATGCATGCAACATTCTGCATACAGTGGAATTCACTATGTGATCCAAGACTGATACCCTCTATAAGAAATGTGCTAAAGGCCATCTTTTACAGTCTAAATGTCATTTTAATGATAAATTGAATGGAAAATTATCTTAACATTAATGAATAACTTAAAATAAATATAACTTAAATATACATTAACCTCTTCAATTAAAATAAATGAACATTATCATCTATAGAATGATATAACAAACAAAATAATTAAATCAGCAGCAGATTTCTGAACTAAGTCTACATACCAACTAGAAAATAAGCAGCTGTAAAAGTGGAAATGGAAAACCAAATGGAAATGAAAAGGCCTGATGGTGGCGCTAGAGTGGACTTGCTTCTTCCAGTCATCTTCTTTAACATATACCATACATCCCCCAGCTCAGTAAATAATAGTTTGTCCTTAACTGACTTGCCTAGTTAAAAAAAGGTTAAATAAATACAATTAAAAAAWAAWAATTCTGCTCTACAAGAGACTGTTGTAGGTTGTCTCCATGCATTTCTCTTGCCAGACTTAATGAACCTACGTAATAAAGCTTTCTTCCTTTGGAAACCAAATAGATTCTCAGGAGTCATATTTCTACACAACTGTCACGTTCTGACCTTAGTTCCTTTTTTATGTCTCTATTTTGGTTTGGTCAGGGCGTGAGTTGGGGTGGGCATTCTATGTTTTGTTCTATGTTTTGTATTTCTGTGTTTGGCCTGGTATGGTTCCCAATCAGAGGCAGCTGTCAATCGCTGTCTCTGATTGAGAACCATACTTAGGTAGCCTGTTCCCACCTGTATTTGTGGGTAGTTGTTTCCTGTTTTGTGTTGTGTCACCTGATAGGACTGTTTCGTTTTTTCRTTGTTTCACCTTTGTTATTTTGTATTCAGTGTTCAGTTTAATAAATTTAACATGGACACGTACCACGCTGCATTTTGGTCCGATCCTTCCTATTCCTCATCAGACGAGGACGACGATCGTTACAGTCTGTATGTCATTAAGATATCTGTCACGCCCTGGCCTTAGTATTCTTTGTTTTCTTAATTATTTTGGTTAGGTCAGGGTGTGACATGGGGAATGTATGTGGTTTTTGTAGTGTCTAGGGTGGTTGTAAGGTTTAGGGTGTTTATTAGAGTAGTTGGGTTTATGTTTAGTATAGTAGTCTAGCTGTGTCTATGGTTGAGTGTAGGTATCTAGGAAAGTCTATGGTTGCCTGAATTGGGTCTCAATTAGAGACAGCTGGTTATTGTTGTCTCTGATTGGGAGCCATATTTAAGGCAACCGTAGGCTTTAGCTGGTTGTGGGGAATTGTCTATGTTGAACGTTTGTAGCCTGTGTGTGTGTGTGCACTACGTTTATAGCTTCACGGTCGTTTGTTGTTTTTGTATAGTTTGTAATAGTGTTTCGTTTCATGTTCATCTTCGTAGTAAAAAATAAAAGAAGATGGCTTATTTTCCACATGCTGCGTTTTGGTCCGTCTCTCCTCCACACGATCGTGACAATATCCACTAAGAGGGGAAAACAATAAAACAATATACCCAATAATAAAAAATGATTTATATCCCCAACAATAAAACAATATATGTAATTAAATGATATGCTTGTAATTGTGACGTGTTAAGTAGGATATAGCCCGGTATCACACCAGGGTTCACACTATTTGTTTTTCTGTCAAAGACGTTAGCTGCACTTGATTGATCTCACCTGATGCAACAGCATCAATGGAATAGTCCCAAAAGTACAGACCCCTGCTCATCTGGCACTCAATACCAGCTCAATTMAACACTCAAAGCAATTTAAACAAAACAAATACTATTTAAACCCAGGTCTGTCCTGTATTGCTTATACTATTTCTAACTCCAGTTATCCTCTACTCTGTGATGGATATCAGGAATACATCTGGCCCTGACCCCATCCTATCCTCTACGATGCATCTGGCCCACTACAACCTGGGCATCGTGGCCAAAGTCTCCATTATCATCACCCTGGTGGAGATCCCTGGCCTTATCCTCACCTACATCCACAACCTGCTCAAAAGAAAAGTATGCATTTTATTAGATTCACTGTCATGGGCCAATAACCAGCTCAAAGGCAAGTACATTCATACATTCACCTACATCCACGGTCAGGAGGAAAAGCTTAATTTCCAATAGTTCCAAGCGGTCAAAGCCATTCGTTTTTTGAGACAGGGGGTGACACCAAAGCTGGGTTGTATTCATTAGGTTTGTCTCAGCAAATGTTCAAAGACGTATTACGGTACATTACAAGCTCAAAACATGTTTCAACACCAATGACAATGATGACAATAACCGTGGCCATTTGCATGCCAAATAATCGTTACTCAAAATTCCATTATCATCACAGCCCTAATCAAACAGACCTTTAATTTCTGTTTTATTGAAGTTCATTCCAGTTCATTGTCTTACTTTTCCATAAAAACAACCATTTATTATCCATGTTAAGATGTACAGAACAGTTTTCATTTTCATTTGATGATACAACTTCAATGTGGATATTCTAATCACGTGACATGTCAACCTGACTAAATATACTCATTTGGAAATATATTGATACATTTGTATTGTATTTGTGTTTATTATGGAACCCAATTAGCTGCTACCAAGGCATTTAATGATTTGTAAATGATATGTCATGAAAAACAGTTCTCGCTCCATCTTTTAATCAGTCTGTGTGATTGACAGGAGAGATGAGAGGAGCTGAGTTTTTACCATTATCATTATTACAGGGGACGAAGAAGGGAAAGAGTTGCTCTGTAAAGGTGCAGCCAGTGAAAGAGTAGATATGAGACCTGGCCTCCACATCATAAAAGGAGACCTGACCCTCCTCATAGTCCACAAACACTCCCATCTTTTGGGGCTTCTTTCTTTCTCAGGGAGAGGATGATTTGGGGAGGCACAGGCTGTGTACTGATTCCCATCCCTTAGGACCACAGTCCAGAGTCCATCCTCAGGTCGAGGTGATATATTCTCCTTCCTGCCTATGGACTCTCTGGCAACTCCTAAAGTCCACCTACTCTTACCCTTAACCGTCACCTCATAGTAAAATCTCCCTGAGGAGAAGCCATCCTTTCCAAGGACAATGGGATACTGATAAAACCGTTTTGGATTGTCCGGAAGATTCTGTGGTGTGTCTCCACATCTTACTTGTTTGCCATCTTCAGACATGGTGAGATATAGATTTGCTGTATCAGGGTCCAGAGTCACATCCACTGCATACTGCTGAATCATCCTCAGTTTGACTTTAGGTAGCCTCTCCATCTCCTTATTCAGTCTCCTCCAGCTGAGACACAGCTTTCCTCACAGTCCCCACACACAGATCACTGATCTCAGACCAGTCCTTGGTGGGTGGAGGGGTGCACACTAGGGAYGAGAAGCTCTGGAGAAGTTGGTGGTGGTCCTCASTGTGTGAGAGCTGCTTCAGCTCAGTGCTTTTCCTCTTGAGSTCAGTGATTTCCTGCTCCAGTTCTTTAATGAGCCCTCATCCTGCCTCTACTGCTTCCTGCTTCTAACAARCTCAACCTGGCTTTTCTCAATGGAGCGCACCAGAGCAGTGAAGACCTCTCTGCTATCTCTCTCTTTGCATCTCTCTTGCTGAGAACTACTGAGAGTTTGATCTCTTTAACCTTCTGCAGTCACTCCTGGATAATCTGCTGCACTTCTGCCTCAGGTTTCCCCGAGCTGAGCCTTCCTCTCTCCACACTCTTCCTCAAGCAGTGGTTCCCAAACTTTTTATAGTCTCGTACCCATTCAAACATTCAACCTCCAGCTGCGTACCCCCTTTACAACCAGGGTCAGAGCACTCTCAAATGTTGTTTTTTGCCATCATTGTAAGCCTGTCACACACACACTATACAATACATTTATTAAGCATAAGAATGAGTGTGAGTTTGTGTCACAATCCGGCTCGTGGGAAGTGACAAAGCGGTCTTACAGGACCAGGGCACAAATAATAATAATCAATTATTTTTTATTTATTTAACCATCTTACATATAAAACCTTATTTGTTCATCGAAAATTGTGAATAACTCGCCACAGGTTAATGAGAAGGGTGTGCTTGAAAGGATGCACATACTGTAACTCTGCAATGTTGTATTGGAGAGAGTCTCAGTCTTAAATCATTTTCCACACACAGTCAGTGCCTGTATTTAGTTTTCATGCTAGTGAGGGCCGAGAATCCACTCTGACATAGGTAAATGGTTGCAAAGGGCATCAGTGTCTTAACAGCGCGATTTGCCAAGGCAGAATAATCTGAGTGCAGCCCATTCCAGAAATCTGGCAGTGGCTTCTGATTAAATTCAATTTTCACAGAACCGCTTGTTGCAATTTCAATGAGGCTCTCTTGTTCAGATATCGGTGTGGACTGGAGACAGGGCAAGAAAGGGATAACGAATCCAGTTGTTTGTGTCATCAGTTTCGGGAAAGTACCTGCGTAATTGCACACCCAGGTCACTCGGGTGCTTCGCTATATCACATTTTACATTGTCCGTAAGCTTGAGTTCATTTCCACACACAAAATCAGACAATGATGGAAAGACCTGTGTGTTGTCCTTGTTGATGCAGACAGAGAAGAGCTCCATCTTCATAATCTTAGCCTCAATTTTGTCCCGCACATTGAATATAGTTGTGGAGAGTCCCTGTAATCCTAGATTCAGATCATTCAGGCGAGAAAAAACATCACCCAGATAGGCCAGTCGTGTAAGAAACTCGTCATCAAGAGGTCGGACAAGTGAAAATTATGGTCAGTAAAGAAAACTTTAAGCTTGTCTCTCAATTTAAAAAACGCGTCAATACTTTGCCCCTTGATAACCAGCGGACTTCTGTATGTTGTAAAAGCGTTACATGGTCGCTGCCCATATCATTGAATAGTGCAGAAAATACATGAGAGTTCAGGGGCCTTGCTTTAACAAAGTTAACCATTTTCACTGTCTAAAACGTCTTTCAAGCTGTCTGKCATTCCCTTGGCAGCAAGAGCCTCTCGGTGGATGCTGCAGTGTACCCAAGTGGCGTCGGGAGCAACTGCTTGCATGTGCGTTACCACTCCACTATGTCTCCCTGTCATGGCTTTTGCACCATCAGTATAGATACCRACACATCTTGACCACCAAAGTCCATTTAATGTCACAAAGCTGTCCAGTACTTTAAAAATATCCTCTCCTGTTTCCAGTGGTTTGCAGAAGAGGATGTCTTCCTTAATTGACACCCCTTAAACGTAACGGACATATACCAGGAGCTGTGCCAGGCCCGCCACGTCTGTTGACTCATCCAGCTGTAACRCATAGAGTTCACTGGCTTGTATGTGAAGCAGTAATTGTTTCAAAACATCTCCTGCCATGTCACTGATGTGTCGTGAAACAATGTTGTTGGATGAAGGCATTGTCTGTATAGTTTTTTTGTCTTTTCTCACAGCATTGTCCCAGCCATATCCGCGTCAGCAGGAGGAATGAAGTCTTCCACAATAGTATGGGGCTTGCCTGTCCTAGCCACTCGGTAGCTCACCATATACGATGCTTCTAGCCCCTTCTTATTAATGGTATCTGTTGCTTTTATACATGTCTTACTACTTGTCTTAATTCTCGCTCAAAAAACACCTGTGGCTTATTTTTCAAATTGGCATGTTTTGTTTCTAAATGTCTGCACAAGAGTGAAGGTTTCATTGAGTTGTGAGATAGTACTTTTGCACATATAACACACTGTGGCTGAGGAAAGGCACTACTCCCAATATAAGTGAACCCCAAATAAATGTAGTTCTCGTCATATTTGCGCCTCTTTGATGGTCTAACGTCCCTGTCTGTTGTTTGGTGCTTTCTTGAGTAAGGGGGCAGTAGCTCTTCGGCTGCATCAGATTCACAACTGTCAGTGTCCATGCTAGCTGGGCTAACAACAAATGTAGAATTACTGATGTTAGCATTGGATGTGCACGTGGAAGCAGAACAACTTGTGTCGTTGACAGGTGCAGRTGTAGTACTGCTGGTRGTAGCAGTACTACCAGTAGAGCTGGTGTGTGTCTCTATGGATGAGGGCCGTACTTTTTTTTAACCATTTATCAATTTTCGAGCAAACGGAATGAGCAGCAGCTACGTTTGGCTACATACGGATCGTTAGTGGAATTCCCGCGAGAGAGTAATGGTTAATGTGATTGGATGTTAATTATTTGATTAGGCTACCTGTATTTGACATTGTGTTATTTCGCTGAACACAAGATGGTTTCATTTTATTTTTGGCTACTCAGGCGAGAAAAAAACCTCACCCAAATGTATAGCCCGTTGAAAAATATAAATGGACTGTTTGAAAATGTGATTTTTTATTTTTTTTTACATTGTGAATCAGATTTATATTTGGTTTACCCCTGACAGCATTGCGCGTTACGCGTACCCCAGTTAGGGAATACCTGCTCTTTAGCAGGGGTGGGCAACTCCAGTCCTCGAGGGCCTGATTGGTGTCACACGTTTTCTCCATCCCTAGCAAACACAACCGATTAATCAAATTGCATTCTGAACTGAAGATCATGTTTAGGTGATTATTGGAGTCAGGTGTGTTAGCTGGGGCTGGGGCAAAACTGTGACGCCAATCAGGCCATCGAGGACTGGAATTGCCCACCCCTGCTCTATAGGAACAGTGTCATGAGTCTTGTGGTCTGCCTCAGTGCAGAACTGACACACACATGTCTGGTCGGTCCTACAGAACAGCTCCAGGAGTCTGTCATGCTTCTTACAGATCCTGTCTTCCCGGTTCTCCACAGGGTCGATCAGCTTGTGTCTCTTGAAGGCTGGGGCTATCTGAGAGGCCAGACACACCAGGCAGGACTTCAGGGCATTGCGCTTCGTCCCAGTGCAGACGTCACAATGCACYTTTCCAGGTTTGGCAGGGGACTTATCTTTACCTCTGTCTCTTATACTTTTAAAGTTATTTAGAACCTCTCTGAAAGTTGTGTTGACACAAAGCTTAGGTCATCTGGAGAATTTCTCCTGACACAGTGGACACTGACAGAGGTCCTGGCTATTCCAGTACTTTGTGACACAGGCCATGCAGAAGTTGTGTCCACATGAAGTGGAGACTGGCTCAGTGAACACATCCAGACAGATAGAGCACAGGAACTGCTCTTCAGACAGGAGACTGCTGGAGGAAGCCATATATATATATAGAGAGAGCAAAGTCGAAACTGTAAAGCATAGTTCAACGTTTTTATTTAGAAAATTGCAGCAAACCTTCAGATCAAAAGAGTAATAGACTCCAGCTCCAGATTATACTCAATTAGTCAATAAATATGTTTTTTAACTGAGCATTGTCCATTTCCTGGAATGAGTCAGCTCTCGATAGTTTCAGTGACATTGTCAACACGGCATTAAGGGATATTAACCAATCTTGCTGAAAGTTGTTTAACCGTACTACATATAGTTTAMATTTGTCAATTTACTAAATATAGTTCAACATAGGTACTGTAGATAAAGAACAGGATATTACCATAAAATAAATGTACACAGTAATATTTCTTCACCAATCCTTGTAAATCTCTACTCACCTGTGTCTGTGTAGGCGGAACCGTGAGGTGGACTATTGTTACAACTATTGTTTTAGGAAATTAGGCTAAAACCTCCCCAAAAATAGGCTATAAAGTTTTGCATACGCTACACATCGAAACACAGTAAATAGTGTTTTTGTAATTTGTTATAGGTTGGTTATAAGGACACGTAAATGAGGCTTATTTAGCCAACTTTCCTCATTTATTGATGGCGCCATGTGTGGGCGTGTTCTCAGATTCTTCTCTAGTATATACTATAGTTTAAAAAAAAACATAGCAGACTGTGTAGCAGTTTAAGATAGATTTCCGAAGAGTTTAAGAGAGTTTATTCATGTGTACAACACACAGCATGTATAGCAACTTTAGTTTCACATTAGCAAAGTGACAAGAACATGCTCCTCCCCACCCAATGCTGCTCTGTGCCCTGTAACAGAATTAACCCTTCACATGGCTGATCTCTCTCTTCATTCTTGATACATTGTTTAACCATCTAAAATCAAACAAGGTTTAAGCAGGAGTTTAAATAGGAGTGTTAATTGTTTTACTAATCTAAGTAGAAGAAGTGTGAATCAGAAATGTTAAAGCAAGAAATATCCCAGATGGTGCCTTTAAACATACTCACTTTGACTTATACCAACTACCAGTTTATCAAGTCAAGCCAGACAATGGGTGAAAGGAGAAAATGCAGAATGGAAAATGCCAGTGCTGGCTGTATGCTGAAAGCCTGCATCTGCTGCTTGTGGTGCCTGAAGAGGTGTCTAATGAAATGCAGGTACTACRAGTACTGAAGTTGCATTATGTCAGAGGCAATGCATGATCRTAACTGACAATCCCAAAATTGTGGCAAAAATGTGTCAATACTGCTTATTGAGTTGGTCTCTTGCATATATTTATTGGAGTTAAAAAAAACTAATATGCAGGACGTAACAAAACAGGCCACTTGGTGGCAGACAACCCACACGGCATCCATTAACAACAACAGATAAAACAACATCCGACAAACAATTGACAACAAAAACAAAGAGCAATGATGGTAATACAGTTATGGTCCTTTACAATATCAAGATGGTGATCTTGAGCTTGGGTTAAAACACAATCAAATCGGTGCATCGTTCCGGACCTGTATAGGCCGTAAATCCCTAAATTGTGGCAACATTGGGTCATTACTAAATTAAATAAAAGGTGAAATATATATWTTTTTTTTAAATACTGCTTATTGAGTTTGTATTACTGTTTCCATAGAAAAAGGGATGTCTAATCCACAAATTCCCCATTTGCGGTGTACATTACCATCACAGAGAATGTTAAAATGTAATGTGCTTTAGGTGAAAGATACATATTTCACACACTGTGCATGTCTAGAGTAAGCAGGTGTCCCTCCTCCCATTGGTCTAAGTAGGCCTACTGTAACCTGACAACAGATAAAACCTGAGCTGTGCTGCCTGAGAAACCAAGCCACACAAAGCGTATGTGTTGTCCAAGCCACATTCTCATACTACCTCCCTCTTAAAAGACAACCATCAGGAGCTACATCCAACGTTGCCAGAATGTCCTAACTTTGCTTGTGTCACCTGCATTCTCTCTGGAGGGGAGAAGATGCCATCTCATGTGATGCCTTCATACCAGTGGCACGACCAGGCCCTGGTGAAAAGGATCTTTGATCGTCCCTAAGAAGACATCCTGCCAGTGTGGATGGACGTTGAAGGAGGGGTGACAGGGAACATCAATGACGTGTAAATACTGCCCTTTGGATCAATCAATCATATATAATGCAGTCAGTCGTAAGTGATATTGTCCAAAAAATGTGTGTAAAATGCAATCGGTGCACATTGGGCTCAAACACTCAAAGTATTGTTTTAGATAACAAATATGTGAACTCAGGAACCCTGTCCTGAATGAGTTTGACTATTTCCAACTCCTCTTTTCCTCCACCCTTTAATGGACATCAGGAATTACATCTCTGCTGGCCCTGACCCCATCCGGTTGTCTATGCTGTGTCTGGCCCGATTCCACCTGGGAACCGTGGCCAAAGGCTCCATCATCACCCTGGTGGAGATCCCTCGCCTCATCCTCACCCACATCCACAACCAGCTGAAAGGAAAAGTAGTGTCACGTTCGTTATATGAATCGGACCAAGGCGCAGCGTGGTATGCGTACATTCTTATTTATTTAAAGAATGAACACTGAACAAACTAACAAAATACCAAACCGAAACGTTAAGCTATATGAATAGTGCAGACAGGCAACTAAACAGAGAACAAGATCCCACAACAGAAAGTGGGAAACAGGGCTGCCTAAATATGATCCCCAATCAGAGACAACGATAAACAGCTGTCTCTGATTGGGAACCATATTAGGCCAACATAGAAATACAAAACCCCTAGACCTACAACAACCCTAGACATACAAAACCCTAGACATACAACACTAGAGTACCCACCCTAGTCACACCCTGACCTAACCAAAATATATAGAAAACAGAGATATCTAAGGTCAGGGCGTGACAAGTAGGTAATTTATCACGTTCACTTATTCTACCTGTCTAAAATCTGAGAATAAGTGGAGAGAATATGAGGTTGAGAAAGACAGAGAGAAAAGTGGTATCACTTTGAGGCATCATTTTCCTTCTGTCAAAGAAGGTCAGGCATTGTGCTTAAATTATATGAATAACGAAAGCAACATAACTTGTATTACTTCTTTTTATTTAAGTTAATTTCAGTTGATGGTCTTACTTTTCAGTAAATACAACCATTTATAGATTTTTTTTAACATAAGGAACAGATTGAAATTTACTGAGGGGGGGGACTAGTCCAACTCAAGGTGTCATAAAAAACATCCACCCCCTCCCTGAAGTTAGAAATATTTTCATGACCCTCCCCTTGTACTGTAAAAYAAATTGAACACCCTCCCCCCCATAGAATTAACTCCAAATAATGTTTACAATCACAAAAAACTGCAGCGACCCTGCGTTTATAAATGTGGATATCAACTTTGCCACTTCAGTATGCTTTTGTGTCACAGTTGATGCCACTCAGGGCTACGACCCAGAAGGTTAAGGGTTCGCAGACCACCACAGACGATCTCACTCTCCCTGCCTGTTTCATTACACTATGATCAGAGCCAGCTGCAGACAATGACAATTTAGGGGAAATACAATTGTCAACATTTTGATGCCATTTATAATTATATAAACTATTTGCAACTAATTTTCCACCAACAGGTTTATGTGCCAGTGCACCACCAGTGGTGTGTATTCATGGATGCTAAGGGAAGCCAGGCATCACTCTGCGGTCCGACTCAAGGCACACTTAACCAGCATGGCTACCATAGCATTTTGAAGCGATACAACATCCCCTCTGGTTTGGGCTTAGTGAGATTATCATTTGTTTTTCAACAGGACAATGACCCAACACACCTCCAGGCTGTGTAAGGGCTATTTGACCAAGAAGGAGAGTGATGGAGTGCTGCATCAGATGACCTGGGCTGCACAATCCCCGACCTCAACCAAATTGAGATGGTTTGGGATGAGTCGGACCACAGAGTGAAGGAAAAGCAGCCAACAAGTGCTCAGCATATGTGGGAACTCCTTCAAGACTGTTGGAAAAGCATTCTAATAAAACCTCTAATAAATACACGGGACGAGACCCGCAATACACTACACAGGGCGAGACCTGTAATAACAAATGCACAACAATACACGGGATGAAACCCGTAATAACAAGTGCATAATACACGTAGCACGAAAGCTAAAATAACAAAGCACAGATACTCACAGATCAACTGACATGGGAACAATAATCGACAAGACAATGGTGAACAGAGGGCACATATATTCAATTACTAATCAGGGGAATTGGAATCAGGTGTGCGTAATGAGACAGTTCTGTGCACGAAATGAGCAGCAGTACTGGGGGAATCCGGGACACCCGTAAACATTTCTGTCTCTTCTATAGAAGTTATATCCCTGTGTTATTACTGCTGTATCATCAAATTAATTATCTAAGTGAGTCTCAGAAGTGGCTAATATAGGAATGTTATCTGATGTTAGCAAGTTATTGATTTCATGAACCTTATTTCTAAGGCTACATATATTAATCTGGGCTATTTTCAGCCCTTTCCTGCGTAGCTTATCAGAGATAGACATAATTCTGAAAAGAGCAAACAAAGCAAGATATATATTCAGCAGTCCATTAATCAATTGGTGTGTGTGTGTGTTTGCTGCGGGGTTGAAGCTACGAACCCATAGGCTTGGCTTTCTCATCCCCCCAGGCTTCTGGGAGGGTGGACAATGAGCCGGTCATAGCGGATGTAAGCAATGTCCCCACGTGCTCTGGCAGATTTCATAGCTGGGATCAGTTCTTTCCTCTTCTGGCACACAGCTTCAGGATAGAGTTGTTGAGGAAGATATACATTCCTCTCAAGTTCTTGGCTCTTTCCAGAACAGCTACCTTGTCCTTGAACATCAGGAACTTGACCACTATCGACCTGTCACCTGGACCGGTGGTGGGTTTTCAAGTCCGGTGGGCGCGCTCCACCTCAATCTTCCTGTGGTCCATCTTCAATTTCTCAGAGATAATTTCCCTCACTGTGATAGAGAGGCACCACTGTCCTCAACGGTACTTTGGTCTTCGTCATGGTAGCTAGCAACGTACAGTAGGTTACGCTGTTACTCTATACGTGTCATTTCATAGTTTTGATGTCTTCACTATTATTCTACAATGTAGACAATAGTACAAATAAAGGAAAACCCTCGAATGAGTAGGTGTTCTAAAACTTTTGACCGGTAGTGTATGTAAATCTCAACAAAGAGAAAATACATCCCTCCCTACCTTGTGGGCTTACCCAGTATCGAAGGCTTGGCTTGACCATTTCTGAATGTCATTAAACGTCTTGGTGTTTTGTAACAGATGTCTCTTTCCATTCATCAATTGGCCCGCTGCACAGTTTTCGATTCATTGATTGATTTTAATTTGTCAGTAAAAAAAACATAAATACACCCCCCAAAAAATGTAAGTGACAGGGATTGCACAATAAAGTCAGAGACGTATTTCCATTATGGTCCCTATTCTTTTACATAAATACACACAATTACATAGATACAGACACATTACAGAGATAGAGATGAAAAATGCTCAACCTCCAGATGAGTATGAAGGGGGAGTTTAAGTCAAATCAAAATCAAATCACATTTTATTTGTCACATCCACATGTTCAGCAGATGTTATTGCGGGTGTAGCGAATTGCTTGTGTTTCTAGCTCAGAAAGCTAGCTCAGAAAACAGTGCAGTAATATCTAACAATTCACAACAATACACACAATGCATACAACCTAAAAGGAAAAGAATGGTATGAAGGAAAATATAAATATTAGGATGAGCAATATGGCATAGACTAAATACAGTAGAATAGAATACAGTATATACAAATATACAAAAATATGTAAACATTATAAGTGACTAGTGTTCCGTTATTAAAGTGGTCAGTGATTTCAAGTCTATGTATATGGGGCAGCAACCTCTAAGGTGCAGGGTTACGTAACTGGGTGGAAGCCGCCAAGTGATGGTTATTATAGGGTCTGATGGCCTTGAGATAGAAGCTGTTTTTCAAACTCTCGGTACTAGCTTTGATGCACATGTATTGACCTCGCCTTCCGGATGATAACGGAGTGAACAGGCAGTGGCTCAGGTGGTTGTTGTCCTTGATGATCTTCCTGTGACATCGGGTGTTGTAGGTTGTCCTGGAGGGCAGGTAGTTTGCCCCCGGTGATGCGTTCTTATAAGCTTGTTTGGCTGGTAGCTTATTCTTTAGATTTTCTGGGCTGCTGGTGAACCATGATGTGCAGACAAAATCAAAGTGACACTAGACTAGTGCACTTGCCAGAGTCTTTAGGGTGTCTATATGTCACGTTCCTGACCTATTTCTGTTAGTTTGTTGTATGTGTTAGTTGGTCAGGACGTGAGTTTGGGTGGGCATTCTATGTTGTCTGTTTCTATGTTGGTTTTAGGGTTGCCTGGTATGGCTCTCAATTAGAGGCAGGTGTTTGGCGTTCCTCTAATTGAGAGTCATATTTAGGTAGGTTGTTTCACAGTGTTCGTTGTGGGTGGTTGTCTCCTGTGTCTGTGTCGATGTTACACCATACGGGACTGTTTGCGGTTTGTTCGTTTCATGTAGTCTGTTCCTGTTATTTGCGTTCTTCACGTTATATGTAAGTTCGTCGTTTCAGGTCTGTCTACATCRTTTGTTGTTTTATTAGTTATCAAGTATAGTTCGTTTTCGTCTGTTTTGTTTGTTTAATAAATCATGTCATTTCACTACGCTGCGCCTTGGTTTAATCCCTGCTCCTCCTCTTCGGATGAAGAGGAGGAGGAACGCCGTTACACTATAGCTAGGTTTGTATCCAATTGGCGGCAGGTTTTCATGTGAATATTCTAAAATCTTCCGAACAATTTGGCGCCAGACAACATGAATTTACCGGACATTTGAGAAATGTAATGGACATCCATATGCATTCAGATCCAACATGGCGCCATCAATAAATGAGGAAAGTTGGCTAAATAAGCCTCATTTACGTGTCCTTATAACCAGCCTATAACAAATTACAAAAACACTATTTACTGTGTTTCGATGTGTAGCGTATGCAAAACTTTATAGCCTATTTTTGGGGAGGTTTTAGCCTAATTTCCTAAAACAATAGTTGTAACAATAGTCCACCTCACGGTTCAGCTTTCAGAGATTTGAGTGTTGGGCCAGTAACCGAAAAGTTGCTGGATCGAATCCCCAAGCTGACGAGGTAAAAATCTGTTGTTCTGCCCCTTAGCAAGGCAGTTAACCCACTGTTCCCTGGGCGCCGATGACGGGGATGTCAATTAAGGCAGCCCCACGCACCTCTCTGATTCAGAGGTGTTGGGTTAAATGCGGAAGATACATTTCAGTTGAATGCATTCAGTTGTACAACTGACTAGGTATCCCCCCTTTCCTCTATGCAGCGACTGGCCCGCTTCCACCTGGGCACTGTGGCCATCCTCATCTACATCCACAACCAGATCAAAGGCTAAGGATGTGCCATATCATTAGATTCTCCTTGAGACAGAATAAGAGGTTAACAGAGAAACATAGTATAACTTTCTGTCAAAGGTCAGCATCAGACCTAAATTATGTTAAATTAAAGCAACATAACTTCTTTAGGTTTTAAGTTAATTTGAGTTGAATGAAGTGAATATTGGCTTAGCAACCGCGTGACGCTGCGTGACAACGTGAACACGAATGTTAAAGAATCCCAAATTGCATTATGCATTTCCTTCTTCTTTCTAGAGTACCTTTGATGGCAGTTGGGTTTTTGATGCCAACGTTATCTCACAAATGTAAGGATGTTTGAGGTGGAAAAAACAAAAATGAAGAAGTCTCATTCTTATCAACATTTGATTGGCGACAATGTCTGGTATGCATGTAAACAAGTCTGAGCCGTTACCACCCCGTGTTAGAGGCCAAGTGGGCATGACTGGACATGATTGAAATCATACTCAACCCTCAAATATACAAGGAACATCATACATTTCACAGAATCTCGCAAATCTGTTTTGAAAGGTACTGACTTTATGACAAATTATCCTATTTACCCTTTTTCAATTTTGGAATAATAATAAATGCCAGGTTGTTTTTTTGGTTCAGCTCCCCTTTGAGAGATAGTTTCCCTTCTGTCAAAGAAGGTCAGCATTATGGGTAGGTGAAAAGCTATGATCCCTTATTGATATCACTTATTAAATCCACTTCATCAATGTGGATGCAGGGGAGGAGACCGTTTGAAGAAGGATTTTTACGCCTTGAGACAGTTGAGACATGGATTGTGTATGTGTGCAATTCAGAGGGTGAATGCACAAGACACAAGATTTAAATGCCTTCGAGTGGTGTATGGTAGTAGGTGAGTGGCGCACCGGTTTGAATGTGTTAAGAACTGCAATGCTGCAGGGCCTTTCACGCTCAACAGTGTGTATCAAGAATGGTTACCACCCAAAGGACATCCAGCCAACTTGACACAACTCCAATGGAAGCATTGGAGTCAGCATGTTGTGTGCAGTCAGTATATTAAGATGTACAGAAATCCCCTGGTGCAACTGCATGGTATTTGCCACTATAACGAGTCTGTACTATGATCAATTAAGCCGTATCAATGCAGTTAAACAGGTTCATGTTAAATCATGAATTATGTTGGCTTACATTTGTGGCACTTCAAAAGCCATTTCATGAGGATTATTACGGTCATGTCAATCATGTTATATACTTAGGCTATTGAAACAAGGCATTTTCCAGCATTGTAGGCCTACTGCCCGTGCCCAGAGGCCTAGTAGGCTTTCATGGCAACGGCCGTTAGAGCTCACTTCGCCAGGTATGAGCCCTGGTTAGAGTCCCTGTTCCAGCTTTCACTTTCTTCTGCTAAATTGGTGGTAGCATTAGAATCACGTCCAGCTCACGTCTAGTTATGTGATCTAGTGGTGGGAAGCATTMTTTTTTTTCAACATTGCGTTGGATAAGCAACAACGGGCGTGACGGATAGAAGTGGTCACTCCGGGTGTGATCAAGCCTTTACATCAACGTTTTCTGAAGCTGAATGGAAAGTGCTATGCCCTGATCAGTTATTCAGAAGAAAGCAAACACATTCTACAAATGTACAAACTACCTGTTTAAAGTGTTATTACAACCATGTTTTTTTTTGTTAGTGTGGCTTATATCTAATAACCTGACAATGATCCACATCATGCGGGTAGACAAATAATGTAAGTGTGTTACGCAGCAAAACACAGCTATCCTAGAATTACAACCCTTGATAACTCCATAAGGAAATAATTGTATCCTGTAAGGTAATTCAAGAAATAGTGAAATAGACTAGAGAGAGGGGCAGAGCACTCTCAAGCTCTCTGTCCTTCTCGTGGTCCGAATCACACATAGGACTATTGATAAATTATAAACTTCTTCCTAATTATCAGTGTTTTACATATTACATTTAAATCTCACCCAATGTCTCTAGCCTTTCTAGTGAGGGTGATCAGGCCTCACCAGCAAGTCAGAACAGAGGTCAGAAATCATTCCACCCCATTAAGTAATTGTTTCTTTCCCTTTTCTTTTCCTGTACCTCAGACTCATTATTGAAAGACATTTCAAACATTTTGTGTACCAGGTTTGCATTGGGTTTTTCAGTACATTTCTTATCAAGAGAATTTACATGTGTCCAACCAAAACTCTGACAATAAATACTTCCAAAAATTGTATTTGTGTACCGTTTAAGGTGAATCCTTTCTAACCCGTGGAAAAACACACTAAAAACAAATAAAAAAGACCCCACACAATAAACCAAACACAATATTAACACCTCTAACAAATATGCATAACAGGTGGGTTGTGTGTGGGTGCTGGCGTATGTGGTAAAACGTAGGGTAAAAACAAACAAAATGGCCAGGCCTTACTTACTTTGGGAGCTCCCTTAACAGCCGGATCCAGGTACCTTTATACTGCCCTCCTAAGGCACCTGACCGAGGAGCCTTAAAAGGGAGAGATACAGAATCATTGGTAAACTTGGTCGTGGACATTCATCAGTCCTGGAAGAAAAAACTAAACATGTACTTAGTTTTCACTATGCTACATTTTAGTCAGTCCTAAAAATGTGTAATCTTAATCGAGCTTACTGCATCTTGGTCTCATACTTGAGACACATCAGTTGATACAGTTTCCTGTTAAGCGGAATAGTCACCTTCAAAAGAAAACAATCCCATAGCCCCTTTCTTGTAATCTTATCATTTTGACCTGTTGCACTGAAATATGTTCTGTACTGACTGTCCATGTGACCTCAACTAGTCGTCAGAATATGAAACCTGTTGTTTAACAAATCTGCTAGGTCCTTCAAAAAGTTGGTGCTGGCTTATCAGCTCAATATTCGGAACTAAAAAATGTACTTCAATCTACTTCAATTTTGGACACAGTTCCACTTAATGGGTACAGATTATTGTTTTAGATGACATTAGCTTCTTACTTAAATCACTGGTGTTACCCAAACTATGGAATTCAGTAATAATAATTGGGAATGGTCAAAAATGTCTCTTATTCAATTATACATACCTCTGTCCCAAATGTCCCACTACCACTAATTTTCACTGGTGGCTTATCTATTTGTCCACAGGAAGCCTATCTCTAACCAAAACACCAGATGGCAGCCTCTAATATGAATCAGTCCCAAGGCACAATCCCTCTTTTCATCATGTGACCTTGTATTGAAACATTTACTTCTTCAAATTACAAAAATATTGCATTATTAGAGTGCTATCTGAAAGCCACTAATATCACCATCCACTTTGTTACTTTCACCAGTCTCCATATGTCACGCCCTGACCATAGAGAGCCTTTTATTCTCTAGTTTGGTTAGGTCGGGGTGTGACTAGGGTGGGTTATCTAGGTTGTTTTTAGGTCTATGTTGGCCTGGTATGGCTCCCAATCAGAGGCAGCTGTTTATCGTTGTCTCTGATTGGGGATCATATTTAGGCAGCCATTTCCCCACTGTTTTTTTGTGGGATCTTGTTTTGAGTTAGTGCATGTGCTCCTCTTGTGTTATGGTTCGTTGTTTGTTTCCTTTTTGTTTTGTAAGTTTCACTCAAATAAAGATGTGGAACTCAGAGCACGCTGCGCCTTGGTCTGTCTCTACACACAGCCGTGACACCATATCTGTTTCCTTCAACTTTCCTTTCTTCCCAATAGGAAGACCCTCTCAATCACTACTGCTAATACACATGATCACTCTCAAACAATGTTCTGCTTTTACCCATATTGTAAGGTTTAAAAACAAAACAAACATGACCTTTCTCCTTATTGGAAGGCATTGTTTTCATTTTAGTCTACCCTAACTATGTTACTCTATATATTTATTACAAATTTCTGTTGGATATTCACTTTCTGCTTCACACTTATTAAATGTCTTATTTTGAGATGTATACRTACARTTGAAGTCGGATGTTTACATACACTTAGGATGGAGTCATTAAAACTCATTTTTCAACCACTCCACAAATTTCTTGTTAATAACAAACTATAGTTTTGCCAAGTCGGTTAGGACATCTACTTTGTGCATGACACAAGTAATTTTTCCAACAATTGTTTACAGACAGATTATTTCACTTATAATTCACTGTATCACAATTCCAGTGGGTCAGAAGTTAACATACACTGAGTTGACTGTGCCTTTAAACAGCTTGGGAAATTCCAGAAAATTATGAATTGGCTTTAGGAGCTTCTGATAGGCTAATTGACCTAATTTGAGTCAATTGGAGGTGTACCTGTGGATGTATTTCAAGGCCTTCCTTCAAACTCAGTGCCTCTTTGCTTGACATCATGGGGAAAACAAAAGAAATCAGCCAAGACCTCAGAAAATAAATTGTAGACCTCCACAAGTCTGGTTCATCCTTGGGAGCAATTTCCAAACGCCTGAAGGTACCACGTTCATCTGTACAAACAATAGTACGCAATTATAAACACCATGGGACCACGCAGCCATCATACTGCTCAGCAAGGAGACGCGTTCTGTCTCCTAGAGATGAACGTACTTTGGTGCAAAAAGTGCAAATCAATCCCAGACCAACAGCAAAGGAACCTTGTGAGGATGCTGGAGGAAACAGGTACAAAAGTATCTATATCCACAGTAATACAAGTCCTATATCGACATAACCTGAAAGGCTGCTCAGCAAGGAAGAAGCCACTGCTCCAAAACCGCCATAAAAAAGCCAGACTACGGTTTGCAACTGCACATGGGGACAAAGATCGTACTTTTTGGAGAAATGTCCTCTGGTCTGATGAAACAAAAATAGAACTGTTTGGCCATAATGATCATACTTATGTTTGGAGGAAAAAGGGGGAGGCTTGCAAGCCGAAGAACACCATCCCAACCGTGAAGCACGGGGGTGGCAGCATCATGTTGTGGGGGTGCTTTGCTGCAGGAGGGACTGGTGCACTTCACAAAATAGATGGCATCATGAGGCAGGAAGATTATGTGGATATATTGAAGCAACATCCCAAGACATCAGTCAGAAAGTTGAAGCTTGGTCGCAAATGGGTCTTCCAAATGAACAATGACCCCAAGCATACTTCCAAAGTTGTGGCACAATGGCTTACGGTCAACAAAGTCAAGGTATTGGAGTGGCCATCACAAAGCCCTGACCTCAATCGCATAGAAGATTTGTGGGCAGAACTAAAAAAGCGTGTGGGAGCTAGGAGTCCTACACACCTGACTCAGTTACACCAGCTCCGTCAGAAGGAATGGGCCAAAATTCACCCAACTTATTGTGGGAAGCTTGTGGAAGGCTACCCGAAATGTTTGACCCAAGTTAAACAATTTAAAGGCAATGCTACCAAGTACTAATTGCGTGTATGTAAACCTCTGACTCACTGGGAATCTGATGAAAGAAATAAAAGTTGAAATAAATCATTCTCTCTACTATTATTCTGACATTTCACATTCTTAAAATAAAGTGGTGATCCTAACTGACCTAAAAAACAGTTCATTTTTACTAGGATTAAATGTCAGGAATTGTGAAAAACGGAGTTTAAATGTATTTGGCTAAGTTGTATGTAAACTTCCGACTTCCACTGTATGTAATGCGCCGAAATGATAAAATACATCAGCCAATTCAGAAGGGAAGAGATGAACAATATAACTGGGCTGGCACTGTCTATCAGTCCACTGTAGATGGAGTGCTCTGTCCATCATACGTTTGGCACCTGAGTCAGGATAGACTGGGCCTTAAGTTTAGTTAACACAACTCAGCTCACACAGAACTGGTTTGGGTATTCATTCGGACACGCACCTCTTTCACATCACACAGAATCCCTATATAACGTTATAAACCTTAGGTATTCACACCACTCCATGTGCATCTTCAACGATTGTCTGTCGTTACATCCTATGTACCATATGTATCTTCAAAGGTTCTTGCCGCTATTTCCTGTACATATAAAACAACACCCCATGCTCAATAACACCTCGTGCTATTACTAGTAGTCCGAGACTACGATGGGCGGTGGTGGACGGAACCCATTGACAACATTATATATCGAAACATACCTAAATTATTAACCGATAAAGAAAACAGGAGAATACAAGAATTCACACAATATAATTTATCTTCACCTGCTTTTGTAAATCACCTGTTTCTTTCTGTGTGAAACAGTTTGTGCACTTTATCCGATTTTTCGGCGCAATATACAGTAGTATAAAAATAGATACTGCCTTAACAGATTTTCCAGAAGAGTTTGACACACTTTGCTTGTGTGCGCAACATACAGTATGTCTATAMACTTCAGTTTCACTTAAGTAAAGTGACGTTGACATGCTGCTCCCCACCCGGTGCTGCTCTGTGCTCTGGAACAGAATTAACCCTTCCCATGTCTGATCTCTCTTCATTCGTGATACATTCTTGATACAACAGTGTGAATCAGAAATGTTAATTAAGGAGTTACTGCAGATGTATTGAAGGTTTTCTAAAGACGTCGACTACAATAGAATTYACAGGGGATGAACAAATACTGTCAGTCTAGGTGGATTTTATCCTTCTTTAACCTTTCACTGCAGTGGACTAAATCAGGGTCACCACGGTGTGTTTCTTGTTAGTCTTAAACAAATCTACTTTGAAACAAAAGTATACACCTCACACACATGGTTATGGGCTTAATAAAAGAAGACACCTGCACCATGTCAGATATAGAGTTGAAATGTATTACATTTTGAGTTTGCATCCCAAAATTACACTTTATATACATCACAGAAGACTGAAATATAACAAAACTGTTTGACATAGCAACACCGGATTTTCAACTGTTTAAAAAAATAATGTTTATTAATTATGAAATGATGAAACATTAATAACATTCCACCCATGAAGGAAAGGGMTACATAAGCAGAAGGAAATTTCCAAGATTATGCCTTTAAACATACTCACTTTCACTTGTACCAACTACCAGTTTATCAAGTCAAGCCAGACAATKGCTTGACTTGATAAAACGTCCTGATAAGGATGTTTTATATTAGTTTAATATATTTCAAATGCAGGTCCTACAAATTTTTTTAGATTGTCTTTTGTTAAAGGCAATGCTTGATCATAACTGACAATACCTAAATTGTGGCGATAATGCAACATTTTATCATTACTGCTTACTAAGTTCGTAATACTCTATCCATAGAAAAAAAGATTCCCTATAACTGTATCCCTATTCGTGAATGAGAGCAGAGTTTTAACCCCAAATATTTTTGATAAAATGTTTATGCAGAGTAATAAAATAAATAAAAACAAGCAATGTTTGTGAGAGCTATCGGGAAAAACAGGATCAGTTCAGTGGGGGATATGAGTTTGTGTCTATATGCCATTAAGATATCCACTAATAGSGAGAAACAATAAAACAATATACCCAACAATAAAACAATATATTTAATGAATTTAAATGCTTGTGATTATCTTGGAAAAAGATCCGTATCAGACCAGAGTTCAATATATCTGTGTTTCTGTCAAATACCTTAGCTGCACTTGATTGATCTCACCTGATGAAACGGAAGCAATGGAATAGTCCCAAAAGTACAGACCCCGCCGATCCGGCACTCCGTACCCGTTCAATCAAACACTCAAAGCATTTGAAACAAAACAAATACTATGTGAACCCTGTCCTGTATGAGTTTGACTATTCCCATCTCTTCTTTTCCTCTACCCTCTGGTGGACATCAGCAATAAATCTCAGCTGTCGTCTATGCTGCGTCTGGCCTGCTACCACCTGGGCTTCGTGACCAAAGGCTCCTTCATCATCACCCTGGTGGAGATCCCTCGCCTCATCCTCATCCTACATCCACAACCAGCTGAAMGGAAAAGTAGGTCCTATATCATATGAACTGTCCACAGCCAGTATATCCTTTATCGTCCTCATCTACATCCAGAACTGTGGAACCTGCTCAAAGGCTGAGTATGTCCTTCAACACATTCACTTATACAGTAGGAACACACAGCTTTAAGGCAGAGTCCTTTGTCACATTCTCCACAACCAGTTACAACTTTATTTAGCGGGGACCCACTTTTATTTGCCAGAATTTCTGGTGACCACACCCCAAATCTGAGACAACCTTGAAGTAAATACATTTAGATTTTTACATTAACATATAACCTTAAATGTATTCTATTTTCATYTCTCTTGTCAAAATTAAGATTTGTATATTGTCCCATAATATAATCTGTACTCTTATTTTTTTGTCTCCCCCCACCAACCCCAAAMATATGTTTATACAGTTGAAGTAAGAAGTTTACATACACGATACAACGATAGACAGCTGCCTCTGATTGGGAACCACACTCAGCCAAACACAAAGAAATACAAAACATAGAATGCCCACCCCACATCACACCCTGACCTAACTAAATAGAGAAATAAAACGGCTCTCTAGGACATCTACTTGTGCATGACACAAGTAATTTTTCCAACAATTGTTTACAGACAGATTATTTAACTTATAATTCACTGTATCACAATTCCAGTGGGTCAGAAGTCTACTAAGTTGACTGTGCCTTTAAACAGCTTGGAAAATTCCTGAAAATGATGCCATGGCTTTAGAAGCTCCTGATAGGCTAATTGACATCATTTGAGTCAATTGGAGGTGTACCTGTGGATGTATTTCAAGGCCTTCCTTCAAACTCAGTGCCTCTTTGCTTGACATCATGGGGAAAACAAAAGAAATCAGCCAAGACTTCAGAAAATAAATTGTAGTCCTAGAGTGTGCAAAGCTGTCATCAAGGCAAAGGGTGGCTACTTTGAAGAATCTAAAATCTCAAATCTATTTTGATTTGTTTAACACTTTTTTATTTACTACTATTTGTTATTTCCTAGTTTTGATGTCTTCACTCTTCTTCTACAATTTAGAAAATAGTAAAAATAAAGAAAACCCTTGAATGAGTATGTGTCCAAAACATTTGACTGCTGTGGTAAATGTATTTGCTTTTCTTAATATGTTGAACCAACTACATCTTTAAGTTCATTTCAGTTGATAGTCTTTTCAGGAAATAAAAACTATTATTATCTATGTTAAGATGAAAATGTCCCTCCATTGTTTAATCAGTGTGTGTGATTGACAGGAGAGATGATAAGTGGGGCTGAGTTTTTACCACCAGCATTCATACAGGGGCTGAAGAATGGATAGAGTTTGTCTGTAAAGTTGCAGCCAGTGAAAGAGTAGATATGAGACCTGGCCTCCACATCATAGAAGGAGACCTGACCCTCCTCATAGTCCACAAACACCCCCACCTTCTGGGGCTTCTCTCTCAAGGAAAGGAAGACAGGGGGGAAGGTACAGGCTTTGTAAGTATTCCCATCCCTCAGAGACACAGTCCAGAGTCTATACACAGAGCTAGGTGAGATATTAACCTTCCTGTCTTTGGGCTGTCTGGCCACACCTACATCCCAGTCAGTTTTCCGCTTAACCGTCACTTCATAGTAAAATCTCCCTGAGGAGAAGCCATCCTTTCCAAGGACAATGGGATACTGATAAAACCGTTTTGGATTGTCCGGAAGATTCTGTGGTGTGTCGCCACATCTTACTTGTTTGCCATCTTCAGACATGATGAGATATAGATTTGCTGTATCAGGGTCCAGAGTCACATCCACTGCATACTGCTGAATCCTCCTCAGTTTGACCTCAGGCAGCTTCTCCATCTCTTTATTCAATGTCTCCTCCAGCTGAGACACAGCTCTCCTCACAGTCCCCACACAGAGATCACTGTGAACACTGATCTCAGACCAGTCCTTGGTGAGTGGAGGGGTGCACACTAGGGATGAGAAGCTCTGGAGAAGTTGGAGGTGGTCCTCAGTGTGTGAGAGCTGCTTCAGCTCAGTGCTTCTCCTCTTTAGCTCAGTGATTTCCTGCTCCAGTTCTTTAATGAGCCCTTCAGCCTGCCTCTCTACTGCTTTCTGCTTCTCCTCAATTACCTCAATTAGCTCCGCCTGGCTTTTCTCAATGGAGCGCACCAGAGCAGTGAAAACCTGCACGCTGTCTGCTATCTCTCTCTCTGCATCTCTCCTACTGAGATATACTGAGAGTTTGATATCTTTAACCTTCTTCAGTCGCTCCTGGATAATCCGCTGCACTTCTGCCTCAGTTTTCCCCAGCTGAACCTTCCTCTCTCCACACTCGTCCTCTATAGGAACAGTGTCATGAGTCTTGTGGTCTGTTTCAGTGCAGAACTGACACACACATGTCTGGTCGGTCCTACAGAACAGCTCCAGGAGTCTGTCATGTTTCTTACACATCCTGTCTTGTAGGTTCACCACAGGGTTGATCAGTTTGTGTCTCTTTAAGGGTGAGGCTATCTGATGAGGCTCAAGGTGAGTTTCACAGTAAGAGGTCTGACACACCAGGCAGGACTTCAGGGCTTTGCGCTTCATCCCAGTACAGACGTCACAGGGAACTATTTCCGGTTTGGAAGGGGACCCATCTCTACGTCTGTCTCTCGTCTTTTTAAAATTCTCCAGAACTTCTCTGAAGGTCGTGGTGATGTGAAGCTTCGGTCGTCTGGAGAATTTATCCTGACACAGTGGACATTGACACAGGTTCTTGCCATTCCAGTACTTTGTTATACAGGCCATGCAGAAGTTGTGTCCACATGAAGTGGAGACTGGCTCAGTGAACACATCCAGACAGATAGAGCACAGGAACTGCTCTTCAGACAGGAGACTGCTGGAGGAAGCCATATCTAGAAAGAAGGCGGAACTATACATTATTTCCTGGAATGAGTCAGCTCTCGATTGTTTCAGTGACATTGTCAACACGGCATTTAGAGACACTAACCAACAGTGATTAAAGTTGTTTAACCATACAACMAGGGTTGGGTAGGTTACTTTCTAAATGTAATCCATTACAGTTACTAGTTACCTGTCCGAAATTGTAATCAGTTAAATAACTTTTGGATTACCCAAACTCAGTAACGTTATCTGATTGCATTCCGTTACTTTTAGATTACTTTCCCCTTAAGAGGCATTTGAAGAAAACAAAAATGTATGTTACCAATTGAACGACATCTATTGCAGGATAAATCAATGTTAACGTTTACATAGCTGGCAATATATGGATGTTAAATTTACTTTATGGGTTGGTTATGTAGGCTTCTTCTAACCAATCGCTTTCTACTACATATAATAATACGATTAAATGATATCTTTACAATTAAAGAGCACCACTGAAAAGTGCTATTTACATGTGAAAAACGAATGCCATATGCTGCATTTGCTATAGGCCTATTGTTTACCTTTTTGTTGGTGACACTTTGATATCTTGATAATATGCAGCTGTTTAAAGGGCAAATCCAGAGRTGAAACAATAACGAMACGTGCTGCCCGACTCTGTTTTGGTAAAAAGCTGAGGGATSGGCCTGGAGAAATGTRACCACTCTCAGATTAATAGACAGAGCTATGGATGCAAGGACTGACCATYCATGATATCAAAATGATTGTTTAACCATGTTATGAGGCTATACGGTGTTTGTWTACATTTACAATGTTTATAAACATTGGCSAAAAACAAGCTTATATKTTGSGYTCTCATGGAGTGTGACAGTTGAACTAAGCTCATGAGGCATTTMTAAGTTATATTCTTCAAGAATCWATGGATATATATATATGGATATATGGATTTTTTCATATAATTTAYAAGTCCAAAAATGGATGTAACAACTACAGATTGCCATTTTAAGTCTCTCAAAAGTGTACAAGTTTGARCATGTGTCCATTAGGCCTACGGATAAAAAAATGTATCAGCATGAATTAGATTGAGCAATAAAAGCCCCACTTTTATTCCATAGGCTGGGATCTGCACTAAGCARCTTTTACAAGAGTGCATTTTTCACTGGCTGTCCACTGGTTTCAAAAGCAATGATTGATAGGCAGCTTAAACCTCTTGAATTCAAACGTTATTGGGTTCAAATACACATTTAGATTTGTGAACAGCCATCCACAACAACCACAATCCGTAAGGYGCAAATAGCTAAATGAGAGAGCAGCAGTGTGATTCACATCAATGCGCTATGTAGATATCMATAATAAGTSATATCCGTATCGCYGTAGACTACACYACTRCTGTCATCCTTACCTCCAAGCGTTTATTCAAGTTGGATAATCATTGGATTCCAACAGCAGTCGCACCATTGGAAGACATAGCTTGGACTGTAGCYTACAAAASCCTATTCCTGCTCTTTTCCCGAGATCCATCAAACACATTTGGTGTGTCATCATAGCTGGTCTCTGACTTGTGGTCAGACTCGCTCAGGTGGAACAAATTTAAACTTGAGCCTTTTTTCAATGCTGATTTGAATGTCAGAGATTTTTTTCTCTCGCAAACATCATTTATGACTTTTGAAGTCATCCTTGAAGTAATCCATTTGTTTTTCAAAAGTATCGGTAATCTGATTACAATCTTTTTGCTGGTAACGTAACAGTTGCCCTTTTTTTTGTAATCCCTTACATTGAACAGATTACATGTAATCCGTTACTCYYCAAACCTGCATACAACATACAGTATACATGTGTCAATCTACAAAATAAAGTTAAACATAGGTACTGTAACCGATAAAGAAAAAACAGGAGAATACAAGAATTCAAAAAGTAGAATGTATCTTCACCTGCCCTTGTAAATCTCTACTCACCTGTATCTATGTGTGTGTGAGAGAGTTTGGGCGCTTTGTCAGATCTATCGGAACTATATACCGTAGTATAAAAAAAACAGAGACCGTTTGCTTGTGTGCGCAACACACAGTATGTCTATACACTTCAGTTTCACTTAAGTAAAGTGACGTTGACATGCTGTTCCCCACCCGGAGCTGCTCTGTGCTCTGGAACAGAATTAACCCTTCACATGTCTGATCTCTCTTCATTCGTGATACATTCTTGATACAACAGTGTAAATGTTAAACAAGGTGTTACTGCCGATGTATTGAAGGTTTTCTGAAGACGTCGACTACAATAGAATTCACAGGGGATGAACAAATACTGTCAGTCTAGGTAGATTTGATCCTTATTTAACCTTTCACTGCAGTAGGCTAAATCAGGGTCACCACGGTGTGTTTCTTTTTAGTCTTAAACAAATCTACTCTGAAACAAAAGTATACACCTCACGCACATGGTTATGGGCTTAATAAAAGAAGACACCTGCACCATGTCAGATATAGAGTTGAAATGTAATACATTTTGAGTTTGCATCCCAAAATTACACTTTATATACATCACAGAAGACTGAAATATAACAAAACTGTTTGACATAGCAACACCGGATTTTCGACTGTTTAATTATATATATATTTTTTAATTAATTATGAAAATATGAAACATATTCATAACATTCCACCCATGAGGCCACTAGATCATTTGATTGCAGGAAAGGGGTACATAAGCAGCACAAAGTATCCCAGATTATGCCTTTAAACATACTCAGTTTCGCTCATACAAACTACCAGTTCATCAAGTCATGCCAGACAATGGGAATGTAAGAAAATGCCTGTGTTCGCCATATGCTGAATGCCTGCATATGCTGCTTGTGGTGCCTAAAGAAGTGTCTAACATACCTGAATAGTTTTACGGAGTACCACTTTAATCCATTTCTATATTGTGAATGGCGTTTATGCACATTTTACACCAAACTCGCATTCACGCTCTTTCTTCTTTCTTTCTCCCTCTACCTCTCTCTGTAGGAGTTTGTAGAGAACAGTAAGAATATGCCGGGAAGGGATCGGGCCGAGGCAGATGGAGACGGTGGTGAGATGAAGCCCATAGTGAGKTAACAAAACTTTTCCAACAGAGAATACATTCATTTACCTCCATAATCTAGAGTCATACACCCAAAATGATGACGCTGATAAAAATAAAACACAGTACATGTAAAATGCACATAAAATCAGCAGTGTAATGTTTGTATTTAGTCTTGTCAGGTGATCTGTTGTGTCCTCAATTTTGGTCTAATAATTTCCCCATAATCTCCGAACTCTTCCTTTTCAATTGCTACCATGCTTATGCTAATGCATAACATTTTTCTTCTGTAAGAAACATTTAAATTTAGCCCTATCCATAGAGGCCTAAATGGGAAAATCCACTCAACTACCTTTTGGTATTTCTGTCATTAGTCCACTGTTGATACAGTCCCAGAATGTTTTGCATTTTGCATCATCACGATGTGGCAGGTGACACTTTGCTAATTTGCTTCTTGAAAGTCCAATATCTTAAAGACTTGACTGCTGACATAGCAAATATTTTGGGACTGTTATTGTAGTTTGGTGCTTTTTTACAGGTTGTAGAGGTTTTGTTCTGTTTAGCCTCTTGTGGGTGAAGTTATCGTGATAGATTATTCAAATGTGTTCAATGTCATTACTGTTATTTTTTTAAATCAATAATACTGTTTGCATATCAAAGTCTTTTTGCATTGTGGGATTGATGATCATGGTTGCTGCTAGTGATGTATTCCTCCTTGACAAATACAACTGACTAGCATGGACATTTTTGGAAAGTTTGCGATTTTTTTTTCTCCAGATTTGTGCAATGTATTCTCCCTCGCCTGTTAACAGGATCGTGTTACTACGATGGATCAAATATGAAATAGCCATTTACTCTAATAAGAAAGTTTTATATTACTCTAACGTATGAAATGCAGGTCCTACAAGTACTGAAGTTGCGTTATGTCAGAGGCAATGCATGATCATAACTGACAATCCCAAAATTGTGGCAACATTGAGTCATTACTGCTTACTAAGTTTGTAATACTCTATCCATAGAAAAGGGGATTCCCTATGACTGTATCTCTATTCCCTTCATGCGTTTGTGTTATGACACAGAACTGTTGTAAAAWTTTTATGCAGATGAGTAAAAGGAATCAATCAATGTCCTCTTGTCTTTGAACTGATTCTCTCTTGCCCCACAGCTCTGACAATCTTGGACATGGGTTTGTGTCTGCATGTCACTACGATACCCACTAAGAGGGAGAAACAATAAAACAATATACCCAAATATGAAAACGATATATACCCAACAATAAAACAATATATTGAATTAAATAAAATGCTTGTGATTGGGATGTGGTGAAATGGAAATTACCCTGTATCAGACCAGGGTTCAAAGTGTATTTTTTCTTCTGTCAAATACGTTAGCTGCACTTGTTTGATTCTGTGGTGCATTATAACCAATAGAATAGTCCCAAAAGTACAACCCCACCAATCTGGCACCATATAAATGGAATTATTAAATGTCTATGTCTGGTACTCTATATACAGGCTCAATCAAATGCTCAAAGTATCTGACAGAAAACAAATACTATTTGAATCCAGGTCTGTCCTGTATCAGTTTGACTATTTCCTAACTCCATTTTCCTCTACCCTGTGGTGGATATCAGGAATAAATCCCAGCTGACCATGACCCMCATCCTGTCCGTGGCCATCCTCACCTAGATCCACAACCAGCTCAAAGGAAAAGTATGTCCTTTATCACATTCACCTACATCCACAACCATCTCAAAGGCTAAGAATGTGCCATAGCATTAGCTTCTCTTTGAGAGAGAATAAGAGGTTAAGGGTCAGCATTAGGTCAGCATTAGACCTAAATATATGTTTCATGATTAACTACTCAGGGTGTGATTGTGATAACATACAGGAACTCAAGTCCTTTTGTTCACCCGACCTAAAATACCTCACAATCAAATGCYGGCCGTATTACCTCTCAAGAGAATTCTCTTCGGTTATTGTCACAGCCGTGTATATTCCTCCTCAAGCCGATACCACGACGGCCCTTAAAGAACTACACTGGACTTTATGCAAACTGGAAACCACATATCCTGAGGCGGCATTTATTGTAGCTGGGGATTTTAACAAAGTAAATTTGAAGTTCTATCAACACATTGACAGTAGTACTCGCGCTGCTAAAACACTCGACCACTGCTACGCCAACTTCCAGGATGCCAACAAGGCCCTCCCTTCGGCAAATCTGATCACGACTCTATTTTGCTCCTCCCTTCCTATAGGCAGAAACTCAAACAGGAAGTACACGTGCTAAGGACTATTCGAAGCTGGTCTGACCAATCGGAATCCACGCTTCAAGATTGTTTTGATCATGCGGACTCGGATATGTTCCGGGTAGACTCCTAGAATAACATCGACTAATACACTTATACGGTGACTGAGTTTATCAGGAAGTGTATAGGATATGTTGTACCCACTGTGACTATTAAAACCTACCCTAACCAGAAACCGTGGATAGATGGCAGCATTCGTGCAAATGCTGAGAGCATCCTGTTGGGCTGTATCACCACCTGGTACGGCAACTGCACCTCCCGCAACCGCAGGGCTTTCCAGAGGGTGGTGCAGTCTGCTCAACGCATCACCGGGGGCAAACTACCTGCCCTCCAGGACACCTAGAGCACCCGATGTCACAGAAAGGCCAAAAAGATAATCAAGGACAACAACCACCCGAGCCACTGCCTGTTCACCCCGCTACCATCCAGAAGGCAAAGGTCAGGACGGATGCGTCAAAGCTGGGACCTGAGAGACTGAAAAACAGCTTCTATCTCAAGGCCATCAGACTGTTAAATAGCCATCACTAGCACCTTAGAAGCTGCTGCCCTATATACATAGACTTGAAATCATTGGCAACTTTAATAATGGAACACGAGTCACTTTAATAATGTTTACATACTTTGCATTACTCATCTCATATATATATACTGTTTTCTATCCCATTCTATCCCGGTCACAAGAYGCAGGCCTCCTAATTGTCCCTAGAATTTCTAAGCAAACAGCTGGAGGCAGGGCTTTCTCCTATAGAGCTCCATTTTTATGGAATGGTCTGCCTACCCATGTGAGAGACGCAGACTCGGTCTCAACCTAAGTCTTTACTGAAGACTCATCTCTTCAGTGGGTCATATGATTGAGTGTAGTCTGGCCCAGGAGTGTGAAGGTGAACGGAAAGGCTCTGGAGCAACGAACCGCCCTTGCTGTCTCTGCCTGGCGGTTCCCTCTCTCCACTGGGATTCTCTGCCTCTAACCTATTACAGGGGCTGAGTCACTGGCTTACTGGTGCTCTTTCATGCCGTTAGGAGGGGTGCGTCACTTGAGTGGGTTGAGTCACTGACGTGATCTTCCTGTCTGGGTTGGCGCCCCCTTGGGTTGTGCCGTGGTGGAGATCTTTGTGGGCTATACTCGGCCTTGTCTCAGGATGGTAAGTTGGTGGTTGAAGATATCCTCTAGTGGTGTGGGGGCTGTGCTTTGGAAAAGTGGGTGGGGTTATATCCTTCCTGTTTGGCCCTGTCCGGGGGTATCATCGGATGGGGCCACAGTGTCTCCTGACCTCCTCGTCTCAGCCTCCAGTATTTATGCTGCAGTAGTTTATGTGTCGGGGGCTAGGGTCAGTCTGTTATATCTGGAGTACTTCTCCTGTCTTATCCGTTGTCCTGTGTGAATTTAAGTATGCTCTCTCTAATTCTCTCTTTCTCTCTTTCTTTGTCTCTCGGAGGACCTGAGCCCTAGGACCATGCCTCAGTACTACCTGGCATGACGACTCCTTGCTGTCCCCAGTCCACCTGGCCGTGCTGCTGCTCCAGTTTCACTGTTCTGCTGCGGCTATGGAACCGTGACCTGTTCACCGGACGGCTCACTGTCCCAGACCTGCTGTTTTCAACTCTCTAGAGACTGCAGGAGCGGTAGAGATACTCTTAATGATCGGCTATGAAAAGCCAACTGACAATTTACTCCTGAGATGCTGACTTGCTGCACCTCGACAACTACTGTGATTATTATTATTTGACCATGCTGGTCATCTATGAACATTTGAACATTTGGCATGTTCTGTATAATCTCCACCCGGCACAGCCAGAAGAGGACTGGCACCCTCATAGCCTGGTTCCTCTCTAGGTTTCTTCCTAAGTTTTGGCCTTTCTAGGGAGTTTTCTCCTAGCCACCGTGCTTCTACACCTGCATTGCTTGCTGTTTAGAGTTTTAGGCTGGGTTTCTGTACAGCACTTTGAGATATGCCTGATGTAAGAAGGTGCTATATAATACATTTGATTTGATTATACTGTATCTTAGTCTATGCCGCTCTGACATTGCTCGCCCAAATATTTATGTATTCTTAATTCCATTCCTTTAGATTTGTGTGTATTGTTGTGTGTGTTGGTGAAATTATTAGATATTACTGCACTGTTGGAGCTAGAAACACAAGCATTTCGCTACACCCGCAATAACATCTGCTAAACAAGTGTCTGTGACAAATACAATTTGATTTGAATTAATTAAAGCAACATAACTTGGAATACTTTTTCATTTCATTTTACTTGAATGAAGTGACTATCGGCTTAGCAACCGCGTGACGCAGCATGACAATGTGAACATGAATGTTCAAGAATCGCAAATCGAATCATACATTGCCTCCTTTCTAGAGTAGCTTTGACAAACAGTTGTGGTTGTGATGCTAACATTATCTCACAAATGTGAGGACGTTTGAGGTGGTAAACCCTAAGCCGTTTATTATGTCCAAGTCTCATTCTTTCAATTTTTTTTAAATGAACCTTTATTTAACTAGGCAAGTCAGTTAAGAACAAATTCTTATTTACAATGACGGCCTACACCGGCCAAACCCGGACGACGCTGGGTCAATTGTGCGCCGCTCTATGGGACTCCCAATCACGGCTGGTTGTGATACAGCCTGGATTCGAACCAGGGTGTCTGTAGTGACACCTCTAGCACTGAGATGTAGTGCCTCAGACAGCCTCTCTGCTGTCTGTAAAGAGATAAGCAGGCTGTAGGATGACTCTGATGCTACGATTAGATAGAGCACACTCAGCACACCTTTTATCCCATTCAACCTTCCCTTATTGCAATTCTCCATAGGTGTTACCACCCCGTGTTAGAGACCAAGTGGGCATGACTGGGCATGACTGAAATCATACTCAACACTCAAATATCCAAGGAACGTCATACATTTCACAGAATCTCGCAAATCTGTTTTGAAAGATACTGACTATATATGACAAATTATCTTATGTACCCTAGTTAATTTTGGAATAATAAATGCCACAGGCCGCTTTCAACCAGAGAAGTCGTGTTTTTGGTTCAGCTCCCCTTTGAGGGATAGTTTTCCTTCTGTCAAAGAAGGTCAGCATTATGGGTAGGTGAAAAGCTATGATCCCTTATTGATATCACTTATTAAATCCACTTCAAGCAATGTGGATGAAGGGGAGGAGTGTTTTGCTCCTAATGTTTTGGGCAATCAGTATAATTCATATGTACAGTCGTGGCCAAAAGTTTTGAGAATGACACAAATATTAATTTCCACAAAGTTTGCTGCTTCAGTGTCTTTAGATATTTTTGTCAGATGTTACTATGGAATACTGAAGTATATTTACAAGCATTTCATAAGTGTCAAAAGGCTTTTATTGACAATTACATTAAGATGATGCAAAGAGTCAATGTTTGCAGTGTTGACCCTTCTTTTTCAAGACCTCTGCAATCGGCCCTGGCATGCTGTCAATTAACTTCTGGGCCAAATCCTGACTGATGGCAG
>NC_036873.1:5257886-5374202 GCF_002910315.2 Salvelinus sp. IW2-2015
CCCATTTCTTTGCATAACAATGCTTTGGAGTTTTTGTCAGAATTGTGGGGTTTTGTTGTCCACCCGCCTCTTGAGGATTGACCACAAGTTCTCAATGGGATTAAGGTCTGGGGAGTTTCCTGGCCATGGACCCAAAAATTGATGTTTTGTTCCCCGCAGCCCACTTAGTATCACTTTTACCTTATGCGTAAGGAGCTTCGTATCATGCTTGTGAAAAGGCATTGTACGTCACCAAAACTGTTCCTGGACGGTTGGAGAAGTGCTCTCGGAGGAGGTGTGTGTTAAATGAGGGTGTGTGTTATCAGTGTTCGTGTGGGTTGTTGTGAACGTATGCTCACATGTTGTGTGATTTTTTATGTCGCAAGAGGACTTGGTGGATTTTCCACTTTCTGGAACAACAGCCTCCTCAGGCGGAAGGGAACAGTGATATGGAATGAGCCTGAGGGGAGATAAATAGAAAGGAGCAGGAAGGGAGACATTGATTATGAAAAGGGAGAGGGGACTGAGGGAGATTGAGGGAGAAAAAGGAAGCAGGATAGGAAGGGGGGAGGGGCGGGGGTACCATTCTGTATTCAGTGCTTGCTGTGGTGTTCTTTATTGCAAAAATTGTGAGTGAGGCCCACTCCCTTGGGCTGAAGCCAAACCGCCACACGATTGGAGAATGGTCGTGCAGAGCCGCATGCCTTTACTGGTTTGGCATGACACAGACTTGGTAGCGGTCACCTTGTCTCTCCGGGCAAGCTTTTTTTTTTGGATGCCCCAAACAATCGGAAGGGATTCATCAGAGGAAAAGACTTACCCAGGTCCTCAGCAGTCCAATCCCTGCTACCCTGTTGCAAAAAATATCAGGTCTGTCCCTGGTGTTTGTATTCTCGTCTCTTTTCTCGGAGCACAGTATTATGGAATGGACTCCTCCGTGTTGTTGTATGGAGCAAGATTCAAAAGAACACCAGGACAGACTGATATTCTGCAAAGGTACAGGGATTGGACTGCTGAGGACTGGGGGTAAAGTCATTTTCTCTGATGAATCCCCTTTCCGATTGTTTGGGGCATCCAAAAAAAAGCTTGCCCGGAGAAGACAAGGTGAGCGCTACCATCAGTCCTGTGTCATGCCAACAGTAAAGCATCCTGAGACCATTCATGTGTGGGGTTGCTTCTCAGCAAGGGATGGGGCTCACTCACAATTTTGCATAAGAACACAGCCATGAATAAAGAATGGTACACACACATCCTCCGAGAGCAACTTCTCCCAACCATCCAGAGAACAGTTTGTGCGACCAATGCCTTTTCCAGCATGAAGAGCACCTTACCATAAGGTAAAAGTGATAACTAAGTGGCTCGGGGAACAAAACATCAATATTTTGGGTCCATGGCCAGAGAAACTCCCCAGACCTTAATCCCATTGAGAACTTGTGGTCAATCCTCAAGAGGCGGGTGACAAACAAAAACCCACAAATCTGACAAACTCCAAGCATTGATTATGCAAGAATGGGCTGCCATCAGTCAGGATTTGGCCCAGAAGTTAATTGACAGCATGCCAGGGGCGATTGCAGTAGCTTGAAAAAGAAGGGTCAACACTGCAAACATTGACTCTTTGCATCATCTTAATGTAATTGTCATAAAAAGCCTTTTGACACTTATGAAATGCTTGTAAATATACTTCAGTATTCCATAGTAACATCTGACAAAAATATCTAAGACACTGAAGCAGCAAACTTTGTGGAAATTAATATTTGTGTCATTCTCAAAACTTTTGGCCACGACTGTACATATGAATATACTGATTGCCCAAAACATTAGGAGCAAAACACTCCTCCCCTTCATCCACATTGCTTGAAGTGATTTAATAAGTGATATCAATAAGGGATCATAGCTTTTCACCACCCATAATGCTGACCTTCTTTGACAGAAGGAAAACTATCCCTCAAAGGGGAGCTGAACCAAAAACACGACTTCTCTGGTTGAAGCGGCCTGTGGCATTTATTATTCCAAAATTAACTAGGGTACATAAGATAATTTGTCATATATAGTCAGATCTTTCAAAACGATTTGCGAGATTCTGTGAATGTATGACGTTCCTTGGATATTGAGTGTTGAGTATGATTTCAGTCATGCCCAGTCATGCCACTTGGTGCTCCTAACACGGGGTGGTAACACTATGGAGAATTGCGCAATAAGGAAAGGTTGAATGGATGCTAAAAGAGTGGTGCTGAGGTGCTTCTATTAATCGGTCAGCGACTCAGAGTCATCCTACAGCCTGCTTATCTACAGACAGCAGAGAGAGGCTGTCTGAGGCGACTACATCTCAGGTGCTAGAGGTGTCACTAATCAGAACCCCTGGGTTCGAATCCAGGCTGTATCACACACAGCCGTGATTGGGAGTCCCATAGAGCGGCGACAATTGACCAGCGTTGGGCCGGTGGTAGGCCGTCATTGTAAATAAGAATTTGTTCTACTGACTTGCGCTTAGTTAAATAAAGGTTCATTTACAAAAAAAGTTGAAAAGAATGAGACTTGGACATAATAAACGGCTTAGGGTTTATACCACCTCAAAAGTCCTCACATTTGTGAGATAATGTTAGCATCACAACCGACAACTGTTTGTCAAAGCTACTCTAGAAAGGAGGTAATGTTATGATTCGATTTGCGGATTCTTGAACATTCATGGTCACATTGTCATGCGCTCTACGCGGTTGCTAAGCCGATAGTCACTTCATTCAAGTAAAATGAAATGACAAGAAGGTATTCCAAGGTTTATGGTTGACGACATGTTGAAGATTAATATGCAAATGCAAAATGTGTATTTGTCACAGACACTTGTTTGGAGCAGATGTGTTATATGTGCGGGTGTAGGGAGAATGCTTGGTTGTTGTCTAGCTCACAGACGAAGTGCAAGTAAATATCTTAATAAACATTTACGAACTCACAAGAGCATGAGGAGACATGGCGAACAGCACCGATAGACACAACAATCGACAAGAATTAAAGGAAGGAAAGTAAGAGTACTGGAAAGTGATTAATGATATAGGGCGAGCAATGTCAACGAGCGCGCATAGGATGACTAGAAGATACCTAGTAGAACACAGAATCAAATGTATTTAATTAGCCTTTTTACATCAGCTGATATCTCAACAGTGCTGTACAGAAACCCAGCCTAAGAACTCTAAACAGCAAGCAATGGCAGGTGGTAGAAAGCAGCGCGTGCTGGACAGTAACTCTCTCTAGAATAGGCCAAAAACTAGGAAGAAACCTGAGAGAGAACCAGGCTATGACGGGAGTGGCCAGTCGCTCTTCTGGCTGTCGCGGGCTGGAGATAGTATAACAGAACAATGGTCAAGATGTGATCAATAATGTCAGTTAGATGACCAGCCATGGTTCCAATAATAATTAATCACAGTGAGAGGTTGTCGAGGGTGCAGCAAGTCAGCAATCTCAGGAGTGAGGTAAAACTGCTCAGTTGGCATGTGTTATAGAGCCATCATTAAGAGGTTGATTCTTACCAGCTTCCTGCAGTCTCTAGAGAAGTTGAAAAAGCAAGGTCGTGGACAGGTAGCCGTCCGGTATGAGAACAGGTCCGTTCCATAGCCGCAGGCAGACACAGGTGAAACATGAGCAGAGACAGACAGCAACAGGCCAGGTGGACTTGAGGACAGCATGGAGTCGTCATGCCAGGGTACAGTACGCTGGACCGCGTCATGGTCCTAGTGGTCATGCAGGTCCTCCGAGAAGAGACACAAGAAAGAGAGAACAAGAATAGAGAATTAGAGAGAGCATACTTAATATTTCACACAGGGACATAATCTGGATACAAGACAAATTGGAGCACAGTATCCGAGATATAATAAAGACTGACTCACATATGCTCCCGCACAGACACATAAAATCTTATCTCTGGTCCAGGATAAAATACTGGAGGCTGAGACAGGAGGGTCTCGAGGAGACACTGTGGACCATTCTCTGATGATACTCTCCCCTGGACAGACCAAACAGAAGTAGTATTAACCTCCAACACATTTCTCCAAAGCACAGCCCCCATCACCCACTAGAGGGACTATCTTCAAACCACAATCGATTACCATTCCTGCAGTACCAAGCCCTGGCTGTAATAGGCCCACAAAAGATCATCCACCACGGGTCACCACCAAGGGGGGCGCCAACCAGACAGGAAGATCACGTGCAGTGGACTCAACCCACTCAGTCGAGACACCCCTCCTAGGGACGGCATGAAAGAAGCACCAGTAAGCCAGTGACTCAAGCCCTGTAATAGGGTTAGAGGCCAGAGGGCTAATTAAAGAGGGCCCCTTTGATTGAATTGAGATTAGAGAAGAGAACGAGAGACGGAGAGAGAAGAAAGAGAGAACGAGAGAGAGAGAAGACGAAGAGAGGAGAGAGAGATGAGAGAGGAGAGAGAAGAGGAAGAAGAGATGAGAGAGAGAGAGAGAGACAGGGAGAGAGAGACGAAGAGAGAGAGGAGAGAGAGAACAGAGAGAGGCATAACGAGAGACAGAGGAAATCCCAGTGGAGACGAGGAACCGCCAGGCAGAGACAGCAAGGGCGGTTCGTTGTCTCCAGAGCCTTTCCGTTCACCTTCACACTCCTGGCCAGACTAACACTCAATCATAGGACCCACTGAAGAGCATGAGTCTTCAGTAAAGACTTAGGTTGAGACGAGTCTGCGTCTCTCACATGGTAGCAGACCATCCATAAAAATGGAGCTCTATAGGAGAAAGCCCGCCTCCAGCTGTTTGCTTAGAAATTCTGGACAATTAGGAGGCCTGCGTCTTGGACCGGATAGAAGGATAGAAAACAAGTATATATATATGAGATGAGTAATGCAAAGTATGTAAACATTATAAAGTGACTCGTGTTCCATTATTAAAGTTGCCAATGATTTCAAGTCTATGTATATAGGCAGCAGCTTCTAAGGTGCTAGTGATGGCTTATTAACAGTCTGATGGCCTTGAGATAGAAGCTGTTTTTCAGTCTCTCATGTCCAGCTTTGACGCATCCGTCCTGACCTTTGCCTTCTGGATGGTAGCGGGTGAACAGCAGTGGCTCGGGTGGTTGTTTCCTTGATTATCTTTTTGGCCTTTCTGTGACATCGGGTGCTCTAGTGTCCTCGGAGGGCAGGTAGGTTGCCCCCGGATGATGCCGTGAGCAGACTGCACCACCCTCTGGAAAAGCCTGCGGTTGCGGAGGAGGTGCAGTTGCCGTACCAGGTGTGATACAGCCCACAGGATTGCTCTCAGCATTTGCACGAATGCTGCGCATCTATCCACGGTTCTGCTTAGGGTAGTGTTTTATAGTCACAGTGGCGTACAACATATCCTATACACTTCCTGATAAAGACTCAGTCACCGTATATAAGTTATTATCGATGTTATTCTAGGAGTCTACCCGAACATAATCCGAGTCCGCATGATCAAAATCTTGAAGCGTGGATCCGATTGGTCAGACCAGCTTCGAATAGTCCTTAGCACGTGTACTTCCTGTTTGAGTTTTTTGGCCTATAGGAAGGGACAGCAAAATAGAGTCGTGATCAATTTGCCGAAGGAGGGCCTTGTTGGCATCCTGGAAGTTGGCGTAGCACGTGGTGGTGTTTTAGCAGCGCGAGCTACTACTGTCAATGTGTTGATAGAACTTCAAAATTTACTTTGTTAAAATCCCCCAGCTACAATAAATGCCGCCTCAGATATGTGGTTTCCAGTTTGCATAAAGTCCAGTGTAGTTCTTTAAGGCCGTCGGTATCGGCTTGAGGGATATACACGGCTGTGACAATAACCGAAGAGAATTCTCTTGAGAGTAATACGGCCGGCATTTGAATTGTGAGTATTTTAGGTCGGTGAACAAAAAGACTTGAGTTCCTGATGTTATCACAATCACACCTGATAGTTAATCATGAAACATAATATTTAGTCTAATGCTGACCTAATGCTGGACCCCTAACCTCATATTCTCTCTCAAAGAGAAGCTAATGCTATGGCACACTTAGCCTTTGAGATGGTTGGGGTGTAGGTGAATGTATATAAAGGACATACTTTTCCTTTGAGCTGGTTGTGATCTAGAGGATGGCCACGACAGGATGTGGGTCATGGTCAGCTGGGATTTATTCCTGATATCCACCACAGGTAGAGGACAAATGGAGTTAGGAAATAGTCAAACTGATACAGGACAGACCTGGGATTCAAAATAGTATTTGTTTTCTGTCAGATACTTTCGCATTTGATTGAGCTCGTAGTATATAGAGTACCAGGACAGTAGACATTAATAATTCCATTTATATATGGTGCCAGATTGGGTGGGTTGTACTTTTGGGACTATTCTCGAGGATGAGTCCACAGAATCAAAACAACTGCAGCTAACGTATTTGACAGAAGAAAAAATACACTTTGAAACCCTGGTCTGATACAGGGTAATTTCCATTTCACCACAATCCCAATATCACAAGCATTTATTTAAATTCGAAATAATAGTTGATCTTATTGCGATTGGGGATGGAGATTATATCGTTTTATTATTTGGGTATGTGTGTTTATTGTTGTCTCCCTCTTAGTGGGTTATCGTAGTGACATGGCAGGACAACAAACCATGTCCCAAGATTTCAGAGCTGTGGGCAGATAGAGAGAATCCAGTTCAAAGACAAGAGACATTGACTTGATTCCGTTTAACTCCATCATGCATAAAAATTTTACAACCAGTCTGTGTCATAACACAAATCGCATGAAGGGAATACCGAGATACAGTCATAGGAATCGCCCTTTTCTATTGGAATAAGTATTACAAACTTAGTAACTGCAGTCTAATGACATCACACTGACCACAATTTTGGATTACAGTTATGATGCATGATTCCTCTGACATATCCACGCAAACTCTCACGATAGCATGGTTAGACCGTCATTTCACTACGTTATGCAGTAGAGATCTAAAACGATTCTTATATTGAGACGTAAAATGAGACAACATATTTCATATTTTGCATCCATCGTAGTACACACGATCCTGTAACAGGCGATGGCGAGAGAATAGCATATGCACAAAATCTGAGAGAAAAAACAAAATCGCAAACTTTCCAAAAATGTCCATGCTAGTTCAGTTGTAGACTTGTCAAGGAGAGTAATACATACACTAGGCAGCAACCATAGTCTCCATCCCACAATGTCACAAAAGACTGTTGACTCATGCAAACGAGTGAATGCATGGACTTTAAGAGAAAATAAAAAAGTTAGAAGACTGAACAACGATATTGGAATAATCTAATCACGATAACATTCACCCACAAGAGGCTAAACAGAAACAAAACCTACTACAACCTGCAAAAAGCACCAAACCTTACGAATATAGCATCCCAAAATATTTGACCTATGTCAGCAGTCAATCGTTTAAGAATATTGGACTTTCAGAAGCAATAGCAAAGTGTCCTGCGCACACTTACGACACCAGGCCATCCTCCAAAAGTCTTCGCCTCACTGTGCATGCAGATGCCTTCTGCCATTCCTGAGCAAGCTCTGTACTGGTGGTGCCCCGATCCCGCAGCTGAATCAACTTTAGGAGACGGTCCTGGCACTTGCTGGACTTTCTTGGGCGCCCTGAAGTCTTCTTCACAACATTTGAACTGCTCTCCTTGAAGTTCTTGATGATCCGATAAATGGTTGATTTAGGTGAAATCTTACTGGCAGCAATATCCTTGCCTGTGAAGCCCTTTTTGTGCAAAGCAATGATGACGGCAAGTGTTTCCTTGCAGGTAACCATGGCTGACAGAGGAAGAACAATGATTCCAAGCACCATCCTCCTTTTGAAGCTTCCAGTATGTTATTCGAACTCAATCAGCATGACAGAGTGATCTCCAGCCTTGTCCTCGTCAACACTCACACCAGTGTTAACTAGAGAATCACTGACATGATGTCAGCTGGTCCTTTTGTGGCAGGGCTAAAATGCAGTGGAAATGTTTTTGGGGGATTCAGTTCATTTGCATGGCAAAGAGGGACTTTGCAATTAATGGCAATTCATCTGTTCACTCTTCATAACATTCTGGAGTATATGCAAATTGCCTTCATACAAACTGAGGCAGCAGACTTTGTGAAAATGTATATWTGTGTCATTCTCAAAACTTTTGGCCACAACTGTACTGAAAATGTCATTATAATATTTCAGTGGAGAACCGTGGCAACACAATCTCACACTCAATTCGTACTAATATGTACAAAAAGTATTTCAGCAGATTTTGTGCGTTTTCGTGCATTTTTCTGCGGCTTAGTTCGTGTGAAAAAAACATTAATTCGTAGGAAAAGACACACATTTTTGTGTTACTTCAATCACAGAAAAGTACATTTTTGGGGGGCAAACTTCAGAACAATCTTTTAAAAGTTATTGGAGCAATGCATTTTGGGCAATGCTTTTCTACACAGACTTTGTGTTCCACATTTATTTATATAAAAAACAAACGTGTTAACAACCCAATTATGTTAATAAATCATGTTGTCCCTGAAATACTTATAATATAATACTATCCTTACGTTTTTTTTWAATGCCARTGCTGTTTTCTCTGCTTGTTTTCGCTTAATAGTTTTGTATGCTGGTGCTATGTCGGATTTTATGAGGATTGGCAGATTGGCGTAAAAATCTGTTATTGTCTGGTGGCAATGAAAGTATTTGAAACCGGGGTTAACACCCCTACTCTTACGATAAGTGCCATGGGATCTTTAGTGACCACAGAGTCAGGACACCCGTTTAACATCCCATTCAAATGACGGCAGTGTCCCCAATCACTGCCCTGGGGCATTTGGATATTTTTTTAGACAAGAGGAAAGAATGTCTCCTACTGGCCCTCCAACACCACTTCCAGCAGCATATGGTTTCCCATCTAGGGACCAACCTGSTTAGCTTCAGAAGCAAGCAATCAGTGGGCTGCAAGGTGGTACGCTGCTTGCTATAGGTAGTGTCCATTTATTTACAGTAGCGTGTTGATTAATTATAAAAATGCTAAATATACCAAAAGCTAAATCAAACAGAGATGTACGACTATTATTACTGAAACATGCATACTACAAACATTTAACCAGTTAAAGATAATGAATACATGACAACTAGATACAAATATTTTATTAAAAATTAATTTACATTACATTTACATTTAAGTCATTTAGCAGACGCTCTTATACAGAGCGACTTACAAAGTTGGTGCATTCACCTTATGATTCCAGTGGAACAACCACTTTACAAATAGTGCATCTAAATCTCTAAGGGGGGGGGTTAGAAGGATTACTTTATCCTATCCTAGGTATTCCTTAAAGAGGTGGGGTTTCAGGTGTCTCCGGAAGGTGGTGATTGACTCCGCTGACCTGGCGTCGTGGGGGAGTTTGTTCCACCATTGGGTTGCCAGAGCAGCGAACAGTTTTGACTGGGCTGAGCGGGAGCTACTTCCTCAGAGGTAGGGAGGCGAGCAGGCCAGAGGTGGATGAACGCAGTGCCCTTGTTTTGGGTGTAGGGCCTGATCAGAGCCTGAAGGTACGGAGGTGCCGTTCCCCTCACAGCTCCGTAGGCAAGCACCATGGTCTTGTAGCGGATGCGAGCTTCAACTGGAAGCCAGTGGAGAGAGCGGAGGAGCGGGGTGACGTGAGAGAACTTGGGAAGGTTGAACACCAGACGGGCGGTGGGCGTTCTGGATGAGTTGTAGGGGTTTAATCGCACACAGGAGCCAGCCAACAGGCGAGTTGCAGTAATCCAGACGGGAGATGACAAGTGCCTGGATTAGGACCTGCGCCGCTTCCTGTGTGAGGCAGGTCGTACTCTGCGAATGTTGTAGAGCATGAAACCTACAGGAACGGGTCACCGCTTGATGTTGGTTGAGAACGACAGGGTGTTGTCCAGGATCACGCAAGGTTCTAGCGCTCTGGAGAGGGACACAATGGAGTTGTCAACCGTGATGGCAAGATCATGGAACGGGCAGTCCTTCCCCGGGAGGAAGAGCAGCTCCCGTCTTGCGAGGTCAGCTTGAGGTGGTGATCCGTCATCCACACTGATATGTCTGCCAGACATGCAGAGATGCGATTTGCCACCTGGTTATCAGAAGGGGGAAAGGAGAAGATTAATTGTGTGTCGTCTGCATAGCAATGATAGGAAGACCATGTGAGGATATGACAGAGCCAAGTGACTTGGTGTATAGCGAGAATAGGAGAGGGCCTAGAACAGAGCCCTGGGGGACACCAGTGGTGAGAGCACGTGGTGCGGAGACAGATTCTCACCATCATCATTATCAGAGGGGCAGAAGTATGGATAGAGTGTCTCTGTAAAGGTGCAGCCAGTGAAAGAGAAGATATGAGACCTGGCCTCCACATCATAGAAGGAGAACTGACCCTCCTCATAGTCAACGAACAACCCCACCTTCTGGGGCTTCTCTCTCAATGAGAGGAGGATAGAGTGGAAGGTACAGGCTTGGTACTCATTTCCATCCCTTAGCATCACAGTCCAGAGTCCATCCTCAGGTGTCAGTGTGATATTCACCTTCATGTCAATGGACTCTCTTGCCACTCCTAAAACCCATGAAGTCTTCCCCTTAACCGTCACTTCATAGTAAAATMTCCCTGAGGAGAAGCCATTCTTTCCAAGGACAATGGGATACTGATAAAACCTTTTTGTATTGTCAGGAAGATTCTGTGGTGTGTCTCCATATCTTACTTGTTTTCCATCTTCAGACAGGATGAGATATAGATGTGCTGTATCAGGGTCCAGGGGCCGGATTCACAAAACATTCTTAAGAAGAAATTTCTTCTTAACTGCCATTTTTTCCTTAACTTTATGACAGCTAAACCCTTGTCTTGAGACGAATGGATACTTTTGTAACCATGAACGTTTTCTTGCGCCACAGACACAGTTGGCTACCGGTTATTTAAGTAAGTTAAACCAAGAATACAAATTAAAACACGCATTATCTAGCTAGCTAGTAATTAACAATATTCAATATTTGCAAATCTCGTCAATTTGCAAAGAAAAACTTGGATAACTTAGCTAACGTTAACGGCGTTAGCTATTTTGGCTATAAGCTAGCTAGCTAACTAACTTAACGGTCGCGCAGTCCCTCTACCACCATCTCTATGATGGACGACACCTTCTCCTCCAGCTGGTCCACATTAATGGTCTCTCAGCTCCCTTCTTCTTAGCAGMCGACTTGATGTCGGACCACTTCTTTTTTACGGCGTCACTGTCYCTTGCCATACCCCCGACGGCAGAGACAGACTCGGCCACTCTCGCCCATCCTTTCTTGTTGGTCTCAGCAGTGACTCCGCAGTTATCAAGTCTCCCCAACAGCAACCTCTTCCTGGCTGCTATTTMCTCCACCAYCACTTCAATCTCTTTTCTTGGTTATTCATTTTTTKATTTTGATATAGCTAGTCTGATGGCTATAATGTGTAAATATTAACGAAATAACCAAATCCGATCATTCCTGTCACATAGGCTTATTTATTGGTTTCAAGCACGTCACTAATGTCAATGCCACATAAGATATATACGTTCTTAATAAAGATATTTACGACGTTCCTAAGAAAACTACGAATTGCTAAGAACATTTTGAGGAATTGCATTTACGAACTGTCTTATGAACTTCCTATTTTTTCCTTAGGAAACTTCTTCCGTTTTTTCATAAGTAATGTTTTGTGAATCCGACCCCAGAGTCACATCCATTGCAAACTGCTGCGTACCTCTTCAGTTGGACTTTAGGCAGCTTCTACATCTCTTTATTCAGTATCTCCTCCAGCAGAGACACAGCTCTCCCCACAGACGTCACTGTGAACACTGACCTCAGACCAGTCCTTGGTGAGTGGAGGGGTGCACACTAGGGATAGGAAGCTCCGGAGAAGCTGGAGACGGTCGTCAGTGTGTGAGAGCTGCTTCAGCTCAGTGCTTCTCCTCTTTAGCTCAGTGATTTCCTGCTCTAGCTCTTTAATGAGCCCTTCAGCCTGCCTCTCTAYTGCTTTCTGCTTCTCCTCAATTACCAMGCTCAACCTGGCTTTTCTCAATGGAGCGCACCAGAGCAGTGAAGACCTGCACGCTGTCTGCTATCTCCCTCTCTGTCTCTCTCTTGCTGAGAGTTTGATCTCTAACCTTCTGCAGTCGCTCCTGGATAATCTGCTGCACTTCTGCCTCAGTTTTCCCCAGCTGAGCCTTCCTCTCTCCAGACTCTTCCTTTGTAGGGACAGTGTCATGAGTCTTGTGGTCTGTTTCAGTGCAGAACTGACACACACATGTCTGGTCGGTCCTACAGAACAGCTCCAGGAGTCTGTCATGTTTCTTACACATCCTGTCTTCCAGGTTCTCCACAGGGTCGATCAGTTTGTGTCTCTTTAAAGGTGGGGCTATCTGATGAGGCTCCAAGTGAGTCTCACAGTGAGAGGTCTGGTAGGTAGCCTAGTGGCAGCATGTAGCCTATTGGTTAAGAGCCTTGGGCCAGTAACCAAAAGGTTGCTGGTTTGAATCCCCAAGCTGACTAGGTGAAAAATCTGTTGATGTGTCCTTGAACAAGKCACTTAACCMCAATTGCTCTGGATAAGAGTGTCTGCTAAATGACAAAAGTGTAAAGGCAAGAGACACCATTCAGGGCCTTGTGCTTTGTCCCACTGCAGACGTCACAATGTAGTTTGACTGGGGACTTGTCTGTCATCTATTTACAACCTCTCTGAAGGTTATGTTAACACAAAGCTCAGGCTGTCTGTAGAAGTTTTCCTTAAACAGTGGACATTGACACAGGTCCTGGCTGTCCCAGTACTTCGACACAGACCGTGGAGAAGTTGTGTACACATGAAGTGGTGACTGGCTCACATCCAGACAGTAGAGCACAGGCGTGTAACAACATTTTTGAATTTGGCATTACTGCTATTAGCCAATAGAAAGCATTGAATAACATTCACTACATGGAACAACAGATAGTACAAAAAACATCAAAAGGAAGTATATTATGAAGTGTCCTATATCTGAGAGATATAAGATCGTAAAAAATGTATATGTATTTATCCCCTTAGCCACTAAAAACTATTCATTTTTTTAAATGATATGGGGACCTTCAGATGAGTATTGTGGGCATCCTAGGTCAAAATGGAGAGCCACTAAAAACTATTCATTTTTTTAAATGATATGGTCACCTTCAGATGACTGTTGTGGGCATCCTAGGGCAAAATGGAGTCTCTCAGCTTTCAATCGAGTGGTCACAATAGTTTTGTAGGCCAAACTGTCCAAATGATACAGACGTTTTCATAAGAAGAACGAATTCTGGGATGTGGTCTGACAAACAGCGCTCTAGCTCTGCCACCTTTCACCGCAGATGCGGAAGGGCGACATCGGTGGATGCGSTAGATTGAGACGCAGCCCATGGAGAAAAAAATATCTCTAGTTTAAACAGACGGATATCGATGGGGATTTTTTTATTATGTTAACTAGATTTCCRCGGGGTCGAAACCATTGTAAGCCAAGTCTATTGAAGCACAGGTGCGTCAATCTAAGTAACATAATAAAACAATCCTCATCAAAAATCTGTCAGTTTAARCTAGAGATATGTTTTTTTGCTGCATGGGCTACGTTTCAATCCAACACATCTGTGATGGAATACAGCGGTGTTTGTCAGACCATGAGACATCCCAAAAAAGCTTGTAGCGTCCGAACACAATGGTGTTTGCCGTTTTGTTCTACAAGCCCCACGGGACTCGTCTAAAGTCAATAACGCTGACGTGCCAACGTCTTACTGTTGCATCCGAACCGTTTGGGCTACAAACTAGATGGGGTTTTCCATTTTTCTCTACAACCCCCACAATTGTCTTGTCTGAAGGTAACCCKTACAAAGGAAWGGARGCATGGAGGTCGTTTTGTGCCAACAAAAACAAGGGGTTAAATATGTGTCCAAAAAACGTAAATATTTCCTGAGCTTTCTTATATCTCCTAGATATAGGACAGACACTTCAAAAASCTGATTTCTTGTGATTTATTTTTTATTCAGTTGTGTCTTCAATTAGGGCAGTCAGATGTAAATCAGTTGACTTGAGTCATTTTAGTGCACTTATATTTTTTCGTGATTAATCGCATTGTCCGAAAGTGTTCAAAATACACTGAACATTCCAAATACATTATCTATACAGCTAAAACAGCTACACAATGTAAAAATAAGTTGACATTGAGGTAAAATGTGTCCTTTCCCAAATTGTCCTTTCCCAAATTACCTAATTTTGCTAACCGTTACAGTTTGTCAAGTCAAGTCAGACAATGGGTGAAAGGCGAAAATGCAGAATGTCTTTATTGTTTGTAGGAAAATGCCAGTGCTGGCTATATGCTGAAAGCCTGCATCTGCTGCTTGTGGTGCCTGAAGAAGAGTGTCTAATGAAATGTAGTTACTACAGATATTAAGGTTGTCTTATGTTAAAGGCAATGCATGATCATAACCAATGTTCCCTCTAAACTGCACGCATGCTCGGGTGCACAGTAGCCCCAAGACTGCTGCACAGCTCCCCAAGACTGCCTGCACGCTCCCCAGGACTGCTGCACGCTCCCCAGAGACTGCTGCACAGCAATATCAGCCCACAGAGAGATTGAACTACACTCAACTTTCTAGAGCAGTGGTCCCACGGTCGACCACGATCCACTGGTAGATCTCCAAGGCGGTATGTGCACCCGATTCAGCTGCCCTGCTCGCCGGGTAGACGAACTGTTGCCATTTTGAACTATTTCATGTGTCTGAAGGTACAAACTCCTTCCCGGCGGGCCCAGAGAGAAAATCATGTGCACTATAGGCCTCCCACTGGCCAATCGGATGGCTCAGATCACCTTCTCTGCAGTAATGTAGCAGGCATAAAATAAAGCTACAACAACGTTGATACTGTGAGAATTCAACACGTTTTAAAGCATGATTAGAGAGAATGTCAACGAATACGGCAAAGAGCTGCTGTTTTTGAGTGAATTTATGTTTAAGTACTTACTCAGCACTGTCAACACTTTGCGTTCAACACTTTTATAAACCATAAAATGCATGTTATTCCTATTTCCACTCAGCACTACAACAAGCACTGCAGCAGTAATGAATGAGCAGGAAAACATATCAATAGGTTTGCATTGTTATTAGCCGCTTGGGTCTTTTTTAATATCAAGGAATATTTMACTTTCTCTGTCCATAGGAGTAACATGAATTTGTGCATGAGGCAGAAATAATACGTCAGGACTCGAGTTTTGCCATCCTCTGGTCAGTGTCAGTGGAGGAAAGGGAGAGCGGAGGGATGTTGAGAGGCTGWCCCTCAGTCTGCTGCTCTCTCCCTCCGCTGAGACTGACCATCAGAYGCGGGCTACTTCAAATGTTGATTTTTTTAAATTCCAGAACAACAATGCATTGGCAGGGCAATTCAAAGCCAATATGCATTGATAATGTATTGGGCCTATAGCCTACTGCACAAACCTCATTGCTACAGTACTCTTTTTAATTGGTTTATGTTGCATAGGCTTAAGTCATGTTAAAAACAAAAAAAATCTGAGCGGTAGATCTCGGCTTGCATTTTGACTTAGAAAGTATTCTTGACCCAGAATAGGTTGCTTAACACTGTTCTAGAGTATTCCCTGTAAACAATATCAACATTTCCCTTTACTSTGGCAAATGTGATTGAATCAATGCAATATTAGCCACTGTCAATGCAACATACCGGAACAAAACAAACTAGGCAAGAGATTTTGTTGTAGGCAGAATGCTTCCGAGTAGGATTCTATTGCATTGACACACGACTCAACAAAGACCGGTGTGGCAGAACCAATCAGAGATGCAGTAGGCCTATACAGTGCATTCGGACCCCTTCACTTTTTCCACATTTAGCTATGTTACAGCCGTATTCTAAAATGGATTTCCCTCATCAATTTACACACAATACCCCATTATGACAAAGGAAAAACAGGTTTTTAGAAATGTAAGCAAATTCATAAAAAATGTAAAACTGAAACATTACATTTATATAAGTATTCAGACCCTTTACTGACTCAGTACTTTGTTGAAGCACCTTTGGCAGCGATTACAGCCTGCCTTGAGTCTACTTGGATATGACACTACAAGCTTGGCATACCTGTACTGGGGAGTTTCTCCCATTTTTCTCTGCAGATCCTCTCAAGCTATGTCAGGTTGGATGGGGAGCATCGCTGCATAGCTTTTTACAGGWCTCTCCAGAGATGTTCGATCAAGTTCAAGTCCGGGCCACTCAAGGACAGAGACTTGTCCTGAAGCCACTCMTGCGTTGTTTTGGCTGTGCGCTTAGGGTCGTTGTCCTGCTGGAAGGCGAACCTTCGCCCCAGTCTGAGGTCCTAAGTGCTCTGGAGCAGGTTTTCATCAAGGAAATCTGCACTTCGTTCCGTTCATCTTTCCCTCGATCCTTACTAGTCTCGGAGTCCCTGTCTCTGAAAAACATCCTCACAGCAKTATGCTGCTACCACCATGCTTCAGAGGAGTAGGGATGGTATTGGCCAGGTGATTAGCGTGACGCTTGGCATTCAGGCCAAAGAGCTCGATCTTGGTTTCATCAGAGCTCCTTGACCAAAGCCCTTCTACCCAATTGTCAGTTGCCTCGGCGGCCAGCTCAAGTAAGAGTCTTGGTTTTACATTTTATATTGATTGACTATATCCACGTGGGAGTTAAATTGGTACAGCACTCTCAATCACGGGTGCACGGGGGGGGGGGGGTGGGGGTGGATTTTATATTGATTGACTATATCCACGTGGGAGTTAAATTGGTACAGCACTCTCAATCACGGGTGCACTATAGCCTCTTACAAGGCACACCTGAAAATATGTAAATAAGACAGAAACAAAAATAAACATTTTGCCAAAGATACAGTACGGTATTCTATGGGGTGGAATTACAGTACCGTTCAAAATACAGCAATTATTTCCCCACAATTTACAGTATGCTGCAGTAAAACRTTTGAGCATTTTACAGTTGATAATACCCCAAATTGTCGTATGAATTAGTTTTACGTTACAGYCTACCTCTGCTTTGTCGAACAGGTGAGCAGAACTTCCACATTATCAGTGAAACCAGGAATACGGTTGAGGTCCAGGACCACCCAGGAGACAACGGATACTGGGAGGAGATCAAGGGAAACAGTTGCAAAGACTACCGGAATGTTGTCACCAATGGTTACATGGGTGAGTCACGCTTCACTGAACTTCAAAATGAGAAGCAACATGCTGTTTTTTTTTTTTAATGGTTCTGTTGATCATACAGTGAATTATTTCATACACCAGATTGCACAACAAATTACGTTTCTCTTGTATATACAGTCGGTGATTCTGTTGGATCAATACAAAAAAATTAAAACCTGACCTTTTCAAACTGCAGTTTATGAGAAAATCTTGAATTTCCCACACATTAATCGGATTTGATCCGAGTGGGGACTGTGTGTACACTAAGGAGAGCCCTTACGGAGCTGTGGAGTGGCTTCTCATGGTGGACGAGAATCGCCAGAGCTATGAGAGAGCGGTCATCAGCAAGAACAAACATTCTGGAAGGTTAAAGGCTATCCATAATGGCTGCTTCGTTGGACTAACATCGTACACTGAAGACTGAAAATGGTACTTAGAATAATGAGTACATTGAAAACGAAAAAGATTCAAGTGAAAATAAAAGCCAACTTGTTCAAAGTATGTTTTTGTGTGAATATCCTTGTTACAAAAATTATGGGGTTCTATTGATGGGAAAATTGACAACAGAAATGAATGAATGTATTTATTTTTGGGCCAAAACTAGAATCTCTTCCTCTTGAGGATCTCCGGTTTCCAGTTGATTGGGTGGCTTTCCTCGGTCTGAAAGAAAAAAACAATCCCACCCTAGTCAGGAACAAGAACTGATGAAGTACTCAAAGTAATACTACAGTTTCATTAGCTTAGCAATGTTTWAGTGAATGTCATTTTCCCTGATTGAATAAAAATCCACTTTGTATGAGGTAGTAAAAAAAAAAAWATWATCCACTTGAATCACATCTCAAAACTCATGTAGATACACAGCACATGATGAAAGTATCTCTTACCGCRGTGTCGTCCTCTTTGTACACCTTGATGGTCTTGTCGGCCTCGGCCGTAATYAGCCTGCTCTCCGAGTGGTCGAACATGCAGGCGAAGATCCCCGATTCGCTGTCYAGCGAGCCGGGCTGCACGGCGGCGTGGATACGCTGGAAGTTGTAGCCCGTCCGCCAGTCCCACAGGTGAATGGTGCCGTTGTCAGCTAACGGAGACAATAAAAAGCTGTAAGGTTTATCTGTATCYTGGAATGCATTTCAATTAACAGGTGTGCCTTGTTAAAAGTTAATTTGTGGAATTTATTTCCTTCTTAATGGGTTTGAGCCAATCAGTTATGTTGTGACAAGGTAGGGGTGGTATACAGAAAACAGCTATATTTGGTAAAAGACTAAGTCCATAGTATGGCAAAAACCGCTCAAATAAGCAAAGAGAAACGTCCATCATTACTTTAAGACATGAAGGTCAGTCAATAGGAAAAATGTCAAGAACTTTGAAAATTTCTTCAATTGCAGTCGCAAAAACCATCAATCGCTATGTTGAAATTGGCTCTCATGAGGACCCCGCCACAGCAAAGGAAGACCCAGAGTTACCTCTGCTGCAGAGGTTAAGTTCATTAGTTACCAGCATCAGAAATGGACAATTAACTGCACCTCAGATTGCACCCCAAAATGAATGCTTCACAGTGTTCAAGTAACAGACATCTCAACATCAACTGTTCAGAGGAGACTGCGTGAGTCAGGCCTTCATGGTCAAATTTCAGCAAAGAAACCACTACTAAAGGACACCAAGAAGAAGAAGAGACTTGCTTGCGTCAAGAACCAAGAGCAATGGACATTAGACCAGTGCAAATTTGTCCTTTGGTCTGGAGCCCGAATTTGAGATTTCTGTTCCCAACCGCTGTCTTTGTGAGACGCAGAGTAGGTGAACGTATGATCTCCACGTGTGGTTCCCACCGTGAAGCATGGAAGAGGTGTAACAGTGCTTTGCTGGTGACACTGTCTGATTTATTTAGAATTCAATGCACACTTAACCAGCATGGCTACCACAGCATTCTGCAGTGATACGCCATCCCATATGGTTGGCGCTTAGAGGCACTATCATTTGTTTTTCAACAGGACAATGACCCAATACACCTCCAGGCTGTGAAGGGCTATTTGACCAAGAAGGAGAGTGATGGAGTGCTGCATCAGATGACCTGGCCTCCACAATCACCTGACTTCATCCCAAACCACCTCAATTGGTTTGAGCTGGACCGCAGAGTGAAGGAAAAGCAGCCAACAAGTACTTAGTATGTGTGGGAACTCCTTCAAGACTGTTGAAAAAGCATTCCAGGTGAAGCTGGTTGAGAGAATGCCAAGAGTGTGCAAAGCTGTCCTCAAGGGTGGCTACTTTGAAGAATCTAAAATATATATTTGGATTTGTTTAACACTTTTTTGGTTACTACATGATTCCATATGTGTTATTTCATAGTTTTGATGTCTTCACTATTATTCTACAATGTAGAAAACAGTCAAAATAAAGAAAAACCCTGGAATGAGTAGGTCTGTCCAAACTTTTGACTGGTCCTGTAGATCAAGACATTGGTATAGATATAGGGCTAGGATCTAGACACGGCTGTTTTCATACCTCCCGACACCAGCACGCCGTCCGAGTTGACTGCCATTGCGTTGATGATGGCGTTGTGTCCAGAGAGGTTCTGGATGAAGTTGCCGTCGGGGAAYGTCCACTGCTTGATGTTGTCGGCAGAGCCAGAGGCTAAGGTATACCTGTAATGTGCAGCCAACCAATGGTTCAGTGTCATAATACAAACACACAAATAAAGTGACGATCCAATCAGCTATCAGCTATCAATCTATCATTTACTACAACTAGGTAATATACGTTGACTAACTTGGGTGTGACATATGCATCAATACTAGCTACGTATGAGAAAGTGACRTACTGTCTGGGATGTAAGGCCAGTGCTCTGACAGACTTCTTGTGGTTGGTGAGAGTGGCTCTGGTCTTCCCAGCTATCAGGTCCCATAGCCTGATGGTGGAGTCGTGGCTCCCTGGAACAGAAAAGAGCAGGGACGTGTTCAGAAGGTCACGCCGTAGCAAAACGTCTTGAAACGAACAAAACGCTGTGTTCTTATTGGACAAGTTCAAGTGGTATCTCCTATTTTTCCCCTGCAGAACATGACGCAGGCGAAAAGGTCAAAATTCTGATTTCTCCTCGCGCCAGCTCATAATAGAACGTAACAATATAATACGCCATTGATGGTACTTTGCAGTGAGTCAACTAGCCAATATATGAACACAGCTAGGCAAAGCAATTGTAACATATCCGTACCTGTGATGATCTGAGGTTCGGCGGCCTGGCATCTGACTGTGGCCACTGTGTTGGTGTGTCCGGACAGGGTGTGCACGTTGGCTTTGCTCCTGATATCCCACACCTAYAGACGCACAGATTTCATATCGAAGTCCCAATACATCCCAAAATGTTCCACTAAAATGACATTTTTGAAAGTCAAGACAACTAGTCATTAGCAACACTTACCCTGGCCGTGGCATCTCGACTGCATGTGACCAGCACGTCGATGGTTGGGTGCAGGTCCAAGTCGTACACGGCGCTGAGGTGGCCGTGGTAGTGCCTGATCACCTAAAAACAGCAATCATAATTGGAAAAACAATATGGCATTGAAACACGTGTAGTAGAGCAGAAATGAGTGGGCGTAACTATACTAAATAATAATGGACCCACAGTCCATTCAAACACAACATATAAAGTAAAGCAGAAATGAAAGGGTACTAGTACAATACCTTGTTGTACTCCAGATCCCAGCACTTGACCTGCTTGTCCTCACCGCAGGAGAACAGGTAGGGACTCCGGGTGCTCACGGCCACGCCGCGCACCGTGCTGATGTGTCCCGTCAGGGARAGCTTTAGCTTCCCACTGGCCAGGTCCCAGATCTGTCAGGAGAAGAATAAACAATGGGGATTTGTCATCACGATCAAACTTATAGCTGATCTATTACGAGATACATGACTAAATGCCACCATTTGACAGACATTGAATAGATCAAATGGGTGCCCCAATACCCTTATGTCACTTATTATTCTCATATCTACTAGTGATGATAGTGGTAAAAACGCAGCCCCTCATCCCTCCTGTCAATCACACACACTGATTAAACAAAGGACTTAATCTTCCTTTAAAAGCTGCAATATGTAACCTTTTGGACGACTCGAACAAATGCACATAGAAAAGCGCATTATAGATTTCTCATTGAAAGCAAGCTGAAGAAGCAGTATATCTGGTCTATGTGCGCCATTTCTATGCTTCCCGTTCCTAAGTTTCATTTTTGCGCCTTTTACTTTTGTACACCCGCTTCAAACAGCCGTTTAGAAGCTATAGATCTCTCGGTCTCTCTCTGTTCTCACCTTAATGGTTCTGTCGCCAGCGCCGGTCACAAACCACTGGTTGCCGGGCTCTACGGCAATGGACCTCACCCAGCCAAGATGACCRCTGATGACCTGGAAGGGATAAAGCAAACCTGTATCAGCTACCACACAAAACAGGGAGCAAGTCAACACCCCCCGAAGGTATCTGAAACGCATACATAAAGATATTCTAAGATTATGGTAGTATGTTTGAAGGACTAGGGACAGTTCCTTACAAAACATCAAGCTTTTGTAAGTGTGCCAAGTGCTTTGATAAAGTGTGTGCACTGTAGAGGAAGTAAGTGTATTCAGGAGCCCTTTGACGTGACAAAATAACGTCCTTACCCGAAACAACTTCCATGGCGCGTGCCACTGGGGCTTGGGCATAGTGGGGGCTTTTCTGGCAATGAGGGAAGAGTTTTTGGTGCCGCCTCCTTCCAAAAGAGACTAGAAGAGGACATAAAATTATTTTTCAAAGTGGTAGGCTATTGTCACGTTAGTGGAACGTTGGTGCAGAAATACATGTGAAGTGTTAGCAGATGCAAAAAGGTGTGTAGTACTAATAATACGTATCGGAGAGCGTTACCSACCATAGCGTGTGAGTGAGGAGCGTGAGACCTCTCTGCTCCCACTGCGTGTCTGTGAATGTCCCCGACACTGGCTGCTGTGCGACTGGCGTCCAGCCTGCAATTACACAAAAAAACTAAAACGGATGCTCTCAAAGTACACTCATACAATAGGCAACCCCGATCGGGGTCTCGAGTTGATTGGATACAATAACCCTTTGCTTATTTCTCTCAAATCTGGGGGTCTGTACAGGCGGTTGTAGTGCTATAGAATTACGGAAGTATTGTGTCAAACAGATGAATGTCTGACGTGAACTATTGAATTATGTTGGTTCTAGTGTCTTTTCACTTCAACACATACCGTGCATCATCTGAAGTAAGTACCTGGCTTGTGATGGCGGCAGGGCAAGAGCCATGGCGTGAACTCCCCCCTCACTGGGGTTCCTATGTATCTGAGTGTCCGCCGTCAGAGCCACCCCTGAGGATGACAATACACAGCATTATAAAAGTGACGTAACACCCCCGAGGACACAATATGAATGAATSTGATTTTACATGCAACAGTAGCATTGCATGGGGTATTGAGGTTATACCAGAGGGAGGGTTCTCCAAGTCTGGTCCTGGAGAGATAATGGGTGTGCAGGTTTTGGTTCCGGCCAATCATTTAACACACCAGATTCAAATAAATCATGATCTTCAGCCATGATTTGCTGAATCAGGTGTGTTAGGATAGGGCTGGAACGAAAGCATGCACCCCAAGAACCTCTCCAGGACCAGAGTAAGGGATCCCTGGGTAAGACTTTTGTAATTACCAGGTCCTGAGGGGTATGCRTGGGTCCCAGTGATCAAGTACTCTGGATCATCACCTGGAAGGCCAGAGAGTTGTAATGAGAAATACTTGGAAGTTTTGACTTGTAATAGTGCTCATTCGTTTCCCATGAAAACAATAATGATTTGTCAATGATTGATGTTGACGCGATGGCATTCTTACCAGGTTGGAGAGAGGTCTGATTGCCATGCATGTTGGATCCCAGTGGTCTGTCCTTGCCCTCTTTCAGAACGGGCATGTGTAGAACGGCACTGTAGTCTGCCCTTAGCTTCGCTGCCATCTTCACCTTGTGACTACGAAGGGAAACCCTAGTTAACTCAATTGAACACATCAGGTTGAAAGTAGGGCTGGGCGATATGGCCTAAAAATTATATCTTGATCTTTTCAAACGTATAGGTGATTCACAATATTTCAGTACCAGTCAAAAGTTTGAACACCTACTCATTCAAGGGTTTTTCTTTATTTTTACTATTTTCTACATTGTAGAATGATAGTGAAGACATTCAAACTATGAAATAACATATGAAATCATGTAGTAACCAAAAAAAGTGTTCGATCAAAATATATTTAATATTTCAGATTCTTCAAAGTAGCCACCCTTTGCCTTGACAGCTTTGCACACTCTCGGCATTCTCTCAACCTGCTTCATGAAGAATGCTCCCACATATGCTGAGCACTTGTTGGCTGCTTTTCCTTCACTCTGCGGTCCAACTCACCCCAAACCATCTCAATTGGGTTGAGGTCAGGTGATTGTGGAGGCCAGGTCATCTGATGCAGCACTCCAACACTCTGATTTTTGGTCAAATAGCCCTTACCCAGCCTGGAGGTGGGTTTTGAGTCATTGTCCTGTTGAAAAACAAAATGATAGTCCCACTAAGCCCAAACCAGATGTGACGGCGTATCGCTGCAGAATGCTGTGGTAGCCATGCTGGTTAAGTGTTCCATGAATTCTAAATAAATCACAGACAGTGTCACCAGCAAAGCATCCCCACACCTCCTCCATGCTTGGAACCACACATTGGGAGATCCATTCACTTACACTGCGTCTCACAAAGACACGGCGGTTGGAACCAAAAATCTCAAATTTGGACTCATCAGACCAAAGGACAGATTTCCACCGGTCTAATGTCCATTGCTTGTGTTTCTTGGCCCAAGCAAGGCTCTTCTTATTGGTGTCCTTCAGTAGTAGTTTCTTTGCAGCAATTCGACCTTGAAGGCCTGATTCACCTGATGTGACTGTTACTGGAACTCAGTGAAACATGTATTTGGGCAGCAATTTCTAAGGCTGGTAAATCTAATGAACTTATCCTCTGCAGCAGAGGTAACTGTGTCTTCCTTTCCTGTGGCGGTCCTCATGAGAGCCAGTTTCATCATAACACTTAATGGTTTTTGCGACTGCACTTGAAAAAAAACTTTCACATTTCTTGAAATCAAGGCAAAGGGTGGCTACTTTGAAGAACCTCAAATATAAAATGTATTTGGATTTGTTTAACACTTTTTTGGTAACTACATGATTCCATATGTGTTAGTTCATAGTTTGTCTTCACTATGATTCTACAATGTAGAAAATAATAAAAAATAAAGAAGAATCCTGGAATGAGTAGGTGTCAAATTTTGCCTGGTACTGTACATTCACTAAAAATGACCAACCTCTTGTAGCAGGCATTTTGGAAACTGAACACCGGTTTCATAAACAATCTCAAGCACAAGCCCACATGCTAGTGACTAGCCAGCTAATCTTTATATTTACGGTCTAGCCAACTTGGATCTATTTGCTAGCTAACAAAGTATAATTGTTATGAACACACCCTTCTGTACATCTCCAACTGTTTGAACAGCATGCTAGCCTGTCCACTTTGTTCACATGTTGAAATCAAGTGGCCTACCTTAATTCTCAGAATGAGTTGCCATTATATAATAGCTTTTTTTTTTTTTTTTAAGCTCTTTGTACATTTATAAAACAAACCGGACAGCTAGTGTAACAGTCTGTGGCTAAAATGCTGCTAGCGGTGCATGGTCCTGCAATGTTGCGCGTGACAGAAACTGAGCATTCATTTTCAAGCATCAATGTTCATTGACACTCCCGTTTTAGTAGGGTCTGTTTCTTTCATACAACAGTAGAGACATAGAAAAGGTATAGTTATTAAGTTCCTCTAAAACAGTAAGTAATGTCTCAATGTGTTGGGTGCCCATATGAACGATTCTGTTGGACCAAACCTCAAATACAAATAGCGAGTTGAATCCGCTTTTTGTCAGAAAGGAAGAGGTTATCTTTCATCTTTGTTTGTTCTGAGTGGCAGGAGCTTGGTATGTGGGGGGGGGGGGGGGCTTTGTATGTTTTGGGAGGAGCACCAAGTGTGCGGGAGGGGCTTGGTGCGCGTGTGTAAATGAGGTGCACCGTCACAGCAGGAGCGAAGGAGACAAGACCAAAACAACATGAGAACAAGTGGACATACACGCTAACAAAAAAAACTAGATTGCGATACAGGCATTTGGGAGTATCATACTAAAACATACATTCAAATGAATTAGATATATCCCCAGCCCTACCTTTAAACCTGAGTCATTTCAGATAATGAGCCTCTGTACTGAACACAACCAGAATAGACTCTGACCCTAAGCTTGCTTACAGCTGCACTGGGATCTGACAGGCTTCTTGTTTAGATTAAGACACCCCGGACGCCGCAGTGCGAGACATGGCTCAGAAAACGTACCTCAACCCAGGGATGAGAAATGCATTGTACTCTGAATTGTCTCATTATCCCAACTGTTACACCGAGAAGTTTGAACGACTGCTAGTTTTTCCGAAAACTGCCTTTTCCGTCCTCATGCTAGATAGCAGAAGCCACAGCAGCCATTTTGGAAGGGCAGTGTCAGCCAATCAGCTCCTTTGTTGTTCAATGTGATGTGCCATTCCACAACGGCTGCTGTGGCTACTGCTAGCTAGCATGAAGATGAAAAGGTCAGTTTACTTAAAAATGTGTCATTCAATCTTTAATGTAACTGAGTGTACTTCACATACGTACACTAACACCCCACACACACACACACAACACACTTGTTTTCACTAATTCTCCTATGCTCACACAGTGGACTATCCACACACTCACACCCCATCACATACATATACACACGTGTACACCCACACATGCATACTGACACCACAGTTTCACACCACATTCACTGCTGCTACTGTCTATTATCATTTTACCTAGTCACTACCTATATGTACATAGCTACCTCAATCACCATTCGACTCGGTACTGGTACTCCCATGTTATTTTTTATTTGTTATTCACTGTTTATTAATTCTCGAGTTACAAATATAAAAATATAAAAAAAGTAAAAGTATATTTAACTCTGCAGTTTTGGAAAGGGACCTGTAAGTAAGCATTTCACCACAACTGTTTACGAAGCATTTGGCAAATAATGGGACACTTCGGAGTACAACGCATTTCTCATCCCTGGATGGAAGTAGATTTCCGAGCATTGTCTCGCGCTGGTCCCGTGTCTTAATTTAAACAGAAGCCTGCCCGACACCAGTGCGGCTGTAAATAAGTGTAGGGTCGGGAACTATTATGTCTATGCTAAACACACAGACAGACTGCACCCACACACAGCTTCTCTTTCTCTCACACAACGACAGCATATTATTACAAAACACGATTACCTTGTCTCATCCAAGGAGACTGGTTTGGCATGGTCAGCTACAAACATATCATGAGTCCTCTTGAGGACCTGAAGACCAGCGTGTGAACGAGTGCTTCTGCACATCCTGAAAATGAAATACACGGAAATATTAATTTCGACAAACGCAATATTTTTCAGTACTAGCTAACTGTCACCCACTGTAGCTACTTATTCATGATGCATGCTACTGTAGCTAGCCAAGTACCGTTAACGTACATCTCAACTCACGATACCACATTCGCGGATGTAAGTGCAAATAACGTTACACAGCTGATCTAGCTAATATTCATTTTCCAAATGGAATTATTTCAAGTGTGCTTTCAAATGGGCTTGGAATAACTTAACGTTGCTAGCTAGCTATCGCGTTAGCTAGTGGCGCATAAGCTACACATGTTATTTCAGCTTTACTGACAGAAATATACACGAAAGAGCACATACCTCAGTCATTTCTGATGTTATTTAGCCAGATAACTTGACTATCTGTAAAAAACTTTCGATAAAACAGATGTAGAAATTAGCTAGAATACCGCTTGCTAAACAAACGCACAAATGCTGTTTCAGATGCACCGGATGGAAACAACCAGTTCACGTGTTCATTTCCGGTCAAATATTTCCCCTTAGGGCTGACGATTATCGCCACCCCATGGCCACATCTAGTAACTTTTACGATACAAAGTAAACTCAGCAAAAAAAGAAACGTCCTCTCACTGTCAAACTGCGTTTTTTTTTCAGCAAACTTATTTAACTTAACATGTATAATTATGTGTATTTACATAACAAGATTCAACAACTGAGACAAAGTTCAACAAAGTTAGTTAACTGTTAAACTGAACAAGTTAAACTGAAAGTTAGTTAAAGTTAAACTGAACAAGTTCAAACAAACATGTGACTGAACAAAGGGAGGGTCAAAATCAAAAGTAACAGTCAGTATCTGTGTGGCCACCAGCTGCATTAAGTACTGCAGTGCATCTCCTCCTCATGAACTGCACCAGATTTGCCAGTTCTTGCTGTGAGATGTTACCCCACTCTTCCATCAAGGCACCTGCAAGTTCCCGGACATTTCTGGGGGGAATGGCCCTAGCCCTCACCCTCCGATCCAACAGTCCCAGACGTGCTCAATGGGATGAGATCCGGGCTCTTCGCTGGCCATGGCAGAACACTGACATTCCTGTCTTGCAGGAAATCACGCACAGAACGAGCAGTATGGCGGGTGGCATTGTCATGCCGGAGGGTCATGTCAGGATGAGCCTGCAGGAAGGGTACCACATGAGGACGAGGATGTCTTCCCTGTAACGCACAGCATTGAGATTGACTGCAATGACAACAAGCTCAGTCCAATGATGCTATGACACACCGCCCCAGACCATGACGGACCCTCCACCTCCAAATCGATCCCGCTCCAGAGTACAGGCCTCGGTGTAACGCTCATTCCTTTGACGATAAACGCGAATCCGACCATCACCCCTGGTGAGACAAAACCGTCTCGTCAGTGAAGAGCACTTTTTTGCCAGTCTGTCTGGTCCAGCGACGGTGGGTTTGTGCCCATAGGCGACGTAGTTGCCGTGTATGTCTGGTGAGGACCTGCCTTACAACAGGCCGACAAGCCTCAGTCCAGCCTCTCTCAGCCTATTGCGGACAGTCTGAGCACTGATGGAGAGATTGTGCGTTCCTGGTGTAACTCGGGCAGTTGTTGTTGCCATCCTGTACCTGTCCCGCAAGTGTGATGTTCGGATGTACCGATCCTGTGCAAGTGTTGTTACACGTGGTCTGCCACTGCGAGGACTATCAGCTGTCCATCCTGTCTTCCTGTAGCGCTGTCTTAGGTGTCTCACAATACAGGCATTGCAATTTATTGCCCTGGCCACATCTCAGGTCCTCATGCCTCCTTGCAGAATGCCTAAGGCACGTTCACACAGATGAACAGGGACCCTGGCATCTTTCTTTTGGTGTTTTTCAGAGTCAGTAGAAAGGACTCTTTAGTGTCCTAAGTTTTCATAACTGTGACCTTAAGCTATACCGTCTGTAAGCTGTTAGTGTCTTAACGAACGTTCCACAGGTGCATGTTCATTAATTGTTTATGGTTCATTGAACAAGCATGGGAAATAGTGTTTAAACACTTTATAAKGAATATCTGTGAAGTTATTTGGATATTTACGAATTATCTTTGAAAGACAGGGTCCTGAAAAAGGAAAGTWWATTTTTTTGCTGAGTTCTATATGATGACTTCTGCAGTGTTACTAATAACCATTCAGGCCTTATTTATAGTTAATAATATGCCCRCTTTCTATTCAAGATAGACAAGCTATGATGACTATCCTGGCAAAACCGCTATTTTCAAGATTCATTTCAAGCCCTAATCACATGTAAAGCCTAGGCCCGAGGCTTTTGGACAGTTCAAAGTGTCTATTTGGATTTCATCCTGACTTTAWGTCCTGAATACGACAACACTGCGTTTTGAAAACCTCTGAAAACTACGGCACTAGGACCATGTTTGTCAACTAAAGTACACTGATTAATATTGAACTACTATCAATTCTAAATTAGGGTTAGGGTTACCCCATTCCAGATGCACATCTGCATTCTGCAATTTTAAATGAGTATTTCGATCACAATCAAGAACCAAACAAAATCTGTTCATATCTCCTGTAGATTCTAGCCTATTTCTGTTATTTYCCTGCATTTCCAATGCATCTTGGAAAACATGACTAAGCATATTTCCGCAATGAGTATTATCCATTTAGCTAACATATTTGACTCAATATGAGTAACTGCCATACAAATATGGAATGTCCGTCAGGGGACTTCTAATCAATCAACATCAATGCTACCATCCCAAAGTGATGAATTCAAGTTTTCCCTGATCCTACTTTCTATCTACTGGATTGCAGTAGTACGTTATGAAATACATTAATTTACTCGTTTTGGCTTTTGGTTGACCCCATAAAAACACTGATAGGAAAATGTMATGTATGTTGGGTAATATTGACATAAAGAGTGGTCACATAGGGGACCTGCACAATGTACAAACAAAGACAAATAATCACTCACACAGAGCATACATACCAGTCAGCAGAAACCCACGCCTCAACCCACACAGACACACACGCCCACTCACACATGCAAACGTGCTCACACACAAGGCCTTTCTGAGATCGATTAGACGGGAGAAAGAGAGAGAGAGATCGGGAGAGAGAGAGTATTTTTGGTCATAGTGTCATATCTACCGAATGACATCCAAACRTGGTTTATTATCTAATAGATAATGTGACAACGATTACAAATGTTGTTTTCAAAMCATGTATGGAGAACATTTGTCTTGATAAGGCCATGCACCAATGGGACAACAACGGTATGGGTTCTAATTCCTGTACTGTTGGTATTGTAGGAAATAAAGGATTGACTGAGTTGTAGTCATGGCAGATAATATTCACATTTTTGGTGACTTTAATATTCACATGGAAAAGTCCACAGACCCACGCTTTCGGAGCCATCATCAGTGGGTTTTGTCCAACATGTCTCCGGACCTACTCACTGCCACAGTCATACTCTGGACATAGTTTTGTCCCGTAGAATAAATATTGTGGATCTTAATGTTTTTCCTCATAATCCTGGACTATCGGACCACCATTCTATTACGTTTGCAATCGCAACAAATAATCTGCTCAGACCCCAACCAAGGATCATCAAAAGCCGTGCTATAAATTCTCGGACAACCCAAAGATTCCTAGATGCCCTTCCAGACTCCCTCCACCTACCCAAGGACATCAGAGTACAAAAATCGGTTAACCACCTAACTGAGGAACTAAATTTAACCTTGMTTTTGCTTAGATGCAGTTGCACCCTCAAAAACAAAAAACATTTGTCATAAGAAACTAGCTCCCTGGTATACAGAAAATACCCGAGCCCTGAGCAAGCTTACAGAAAATTGGAGCGGAAATGGCGCTACACCAAACTAGAAGTCTTCCGACTAGCTTGGAAAGACCGTACCGTGCAGTATCGAAGAGCCCTCACTGCTGCTCGATCATCCTATTTTTCCAACTTAATTGAGGATTAACAACAATCTCAAATTTATTTTTGATACTGTCGCAAATCGAACTAAAAAGCAGCATTCCCCAAGAGAGGATGGTTTTCACTTCAGCAGTGATTAATTCATGAACTTCTTTGACGAAAAGATCATGATYATTAGAAAGCAAATTACGGACTCCTCTTTAAATCTGTGTATTTCTCCAAAGCTCAGTTGTCCTGAGTCGGCACAACACTGCCAGGACCAAAGATTAAGGGAGACACTCACGTTTTTTAATACTATATCTCTCGACACATTGATGAAAATATTCTTGGCCTCTAAACCTTCAATCTGCATACTGGACACTATTCCAACTAAACTACTGAAAGAGCTGCTTCCTGTGCTTGGCCCTCCTATGTTGAATATAATAAACGGCACCCTATCCACCGGATGTGTACCAAACTCACTAAAAGTGGCAGTAATAAAGCCTCTCTTGAAAAAGCCAAACCTTGACCCAGAAAATATAAAAGCTATCGGCCTATATCGAATCTCCCATTCCTCTCAAAATTGTTTGAAAAAGCTGTTGCGCAGCAACTCACTGCCTTTCTGAAGAYAAACAATGTATACGAAATGCTTCAGTCTGGTTTTAGACCCCATCATAGCACTGAGACTGCACTCGTGAAGGTGGTAAATTACCTTTTAATGGCGTCAGACCAAGGCTCTGCATCTGTCCTCATGCTCCTAGACCTTAGTGGTGCTTTTGATACCATCGTTCACCACATTCTTTTGGAGAGATTGGAAACCCAAATTGGTCTACACGGACAAGTTCTGGCCTGCTTTAGATCTTATCTGTCGGAAAAAGATATCAGTTTGTCTCTGTAGATGGTTTGTCTTCTGACAAATCAACTGTACATTTCGGTGTTCCTCAAGGTTCCGTTTTAGGACCACTGTTGTTTTCACCATATATTTACCTCTTGGTGATGTCATTCGGAAACATAATGTTAACTTTCACTGCTAAGTGGACGATACACAGCTGTACATTTCGATGAAACATGGTGAAGCCCCAAAATTGCCCTCCCTGGAAGCCTGTGTTTCAGAAATAAGGAAGTGGATGGMGGTAAATGTTTTACTTTTAAACTCGGACAAAACAGAGATGCTAGTTCTAGGTCCCAAGAAACAAAGAGATCTTCTGTTGGATCTGACAATTAATCTTGATTGTTGTACAGTCATCTCAAATAAAACTGTGAAGGACCTCGGCGTTACTCTGGACCCTGATCTCTCTTTTGACGAACATATCAAGAATATTTCAAGGACAGCTTTTTTCCATCTTCATTTCATTGCAAAAATCAGAAACTTTCTATCCAAAAATKATGCAGAAAAATGAATCCATGCTTTTGTCACTTCTAGATTAGACTACTGCAATGCTCTACTTTCCGGCTACCCGGGTAAAGCACTAAATAAACTTCAGTTAGTGCTAAACACGGCTGCTAGAATCTTGACTAGAACCCCAAAATTTGATCATATTACTCCAGTGCTAGCCTCTCTACACTGGCTTCCTGTTAAGGCAAGGGCTGATTTCAAGGTTTTACTGCTAACCTACAAAGCATTACATTGGCTTGCTCCTACCTATCTTTCAGATTTGGTCCTGCCGTACATACCTACACGTACGCTACGGTCACAAGACGCAGGCCTCCTTACTGTCCCTAGAATTTCTAAGCAAACAGCTGGAGGCTTTCTCCTATAGAGCTCCATTTTCATGGAATGGTCTGCCTACCCATGTGAGAGACGCAGACTCGCTCTCAACCTTTAAGTCTTTATTGAAGACTCATCTCTTCAGTAGGTCCTATGATTGAGTGTAGTCTGACCCAGGAGTCTGAAGGTGAACGGAAAGGCACTGGAGCGACGAATCGCCCTTGCTGTCTCTGCCTGGCCGGTTACCCTCTCTCCACTGGAATTCTCTGCCGCTAACCCTATTATGGGGGCTGAGTCACTGGCTTACTGGTGCTCTTCCATGCCGTCCCTAGGAGGGGTGCGTCACTTGAGTGGGTTGAGTCACTGACGTGATTTCCTGTCCGGGTTGGCGCCCCCCTCGAGTTCGTGCTGTGGGGGAGATCTTCGTGGGCTATACTCGGCCTTGTCTCAGGGTAGTAGGTTGGTGATTGAATATATCCCTCTAGTGGTGTGGGGGCTGTGCTTTGGCAAAGTGAGTGGGGTTATAGCCTGCCTGTTTGGCCCTGTCCGGGCATATCGTCGGACAGGGCCACAGTGTCTCCCGACCCCTTCTGTCTTAGCCTCCAGTATTTATGCTGCAATAGTTTATGTGTCGGGAGGCTAAGGTCAGTCTGTTATATCTGGAGTATTTCTCCTTTCTTATCCATATGCTCTCTCTAATTCTCTCTCTCTTTTTCTCTCTTTCTCTCTCTCTCTTTCTCGCTCTCTTCTCTCGGAGGACCTGAGCCCTAGGACCATGCCTCAGGACTACCTGGCCTGATGACTCCTTGCTGTGCCCAGTCCACCTGGTCATGCTGCTGCTCCAGTTTCAACTGTTCTGCCTGCGGCTATGGAACCCTGACCTGTTCTCTGGACGTGCTACCTTGTCCTGGACCTGCTGTTTTGGACTCTCTCTCTACCGCACCTGCTGTCTCTACCTCTGAATGATCGGCTATGAAAAGCCAACTGACATTTACTCTTGAAGTGCCGACCTGTTGCACCCTCTTCAATCACTGTGATTATTATTATCTGACCCTGCTGGTCATCTATGAATGTTTGAACATCTTGGCCATGTTCTGTTATAMTCTYCACCTGGCACAGCCAGAAGAGGACTGGCCACCCGTCAGAGCCTGGTTCCTCTCTAGGTTTCTTYCTAGGTTCCGGCCTTTCTAGGGAGTTTTTCCTAGCCACCGTGCTTCTGCATTGCTTGTTTGGGGTTTTAGGCTGGGTTTCTGTACAGCACTTTGTGACATCGGCTGATGTAAAAAGGGCTTTATAAATACATTTGATTGGTTGATTGACTAAGTCTTATGTTCAGGTAGGTATTTATTTTGTAATAGAACAGCATATAGGACATATCAGACTTTTTGATAGTTACATTCTGTTTCAGAACATTTTCTCCATACTGAACATGAACCTGGTTTTGGTGGGCACTTTGGTCTTAGAGGGGGAAAAAACACACATACCCTCTTTAATACGATAAATTCCTACTTCACATTCCTACCTAATAGCGTTACTTTCTTTCCCGTTGACATAGCCTGGGTTGAATTCTGAGAGGATATTTGAATATTGGTTCAAATAACTTCCAATAGGTGATTTCCAAGACTTCCCAATACAGTGCCTTCTCTTTAAAAGTCTTTCAATGCCGCCACCAACTTGCATGTCATATAAATGTGGGTATCATGTATCCTATTTAGCACAATTACAAGCGGTACCAGGAAAAGTACAATAAAGAAATGGGCATGGTATTTTAAATGCAAGACCCTTGTGTAACCGAGGTGATTCAGTGCCTTGGCCTGAGACTTGAAGACTTGCGTTAGCTCCCGGAGCTATTGCCTAGGCTTTTAGCTCAGAGAGCTTACACAGTCTTATGGCCTTCAGACCACCCAGGTTCAAACCCTGTCTTAGATCATGTAGTCGGAGCAGGGGTATCTATATTTAGAAAAATACAACATTTATTCATTGGTTACACCAACCAGATCTAATAAAACGCCATAGACACTAGATAAAGTTTGTTCTAACAGAAGGTGCTAAGTAGAAGAAGTCAAACCAATCTTCCAAGGTCCAACAACAGCCATTTGATCATAGACAATATCTTAGGCAAGAGGACAAAAAACTACATTGATCGAACCAATAAAACAAAGATACAACAAGACAGAGGGCCATTTTTCCAGACACATTTTAGGCTGAAGGTTAGTCCTGGACTACATGTTTGATAGATTCTCTTATGTTATTATCTTCTTAGGATTTGGCTTAAACTGTGTCCGGGAAAGTTGTAGCAATATTGCAGTATTTGTTTCAGTAGTGTTACAGGCCTCCAAACTGTTTGACCCCTTCGATCTGCTGTCCGTCCCCCGCCGTGATCCTGTTGGTGGGGATGATCTTCATGGTAGTCTCCTTCATGGAGTACCAGCGGCTGTGCCACGTGGCCCAGATGATGCCATTGTCGTAGCCTGACTCGCCGGCATCCTTCTCCGTGTACTTCCCACCTAGGGATGGAAARATGGAAAGACAGAAGTGTCAATGAAAAGTTTGTTACAAGTAAGAAAATCACAGTGTTGGACCGCCTCATAAATGTGGCCTTCTTGGAAAGGTAACAGTAAAAATGTCAGAGAACCCCTAAAACTAGCATTGGTATAGGTTGGTAGTGATTTGCATACATGTRTGACTGTAGTATGGTTCATGTTACTTGGAGAGTAGTATTCTTTAACAGAAAAATGCAAGAACGTGCATGTGTTTGTGTGTGAGARTGTACACGTGTCTGTGTACGTGTGTGTCCTTACCCTGGTAATATTTCCCGTTGAGGTGGGCGGCGTGGCATCGGTTCATCCACCAACCGGAGCCGTCCTGCATAGCACAGTTACCCTGAAACTTGTCGTTGTCCTTGTCGCTGGTACTAAACTGCATGCCGTTGTGAGACGTGTAGAACTTGTCGCTGGGGTCATCTCCGAAGTCAAAGCCGTCGAACGCATCCCCCGCGTCACCGCCAAAGTAGTAGGCGTAGGTCAGGCGGTACATGTCGACTTCCGGCCCCAATTTGAACATGGCGTAGTCGGCATACCTAAAAAAAAGAAAATACATTTAATTATTAGCTATTTTTTACGTGTGTGGTTTTATTGAATAACTAAGACAGTGAGAAGAAGACAACAAAGGTAGGAGCGGTGCAGGTCAGAAAGGCATTGGGTCGGATTTGAACCCATGMCTACTGTGGTGCAAATGCCTGTGTMCACGACACTAAGCACTAGACCACACAGGCGACAAGTATTCATATAAAATGGAAACCCAGCCGCAAGCTGCCCAGTGGCGCGAGCTTACTAGACGAGCTAAATGCCTTTTATGCTCGCTTCGATGCGAGTAACACTGAAGCATGCATGAGAGCACCMGCCGTTCCGGATGACTGTGTGATCACACTCTCGTTAGCCGATGTGAGCAAGACCTTTAAACAGGTCAACATTCACAAAGTCGCGGGGCCAGATGTATTACCAGGACGTGTACTCAAAGCATGCGCGGACACACTGGCAAGTGTGTCTGTAATACCTACGTACATGTTTCAAGCAGACCACCATAGTCCCTGTGCCCAAGGCAGCGAAGGTAACCTGCCTAAATGATTACCGCCCCATAGCAATCACGTCGGTAGCCATGAAGTGCTTTGAAAGGCTGGTCATGGCTCACATCAACACCATCATCCCAGAAAGCCAAGACCCACTCCAATTCACATAAAAAAAATGCTATTTTGAAGTTAGTCACCTCACCAAGAAAAGGCTTACTGCTGCATATTTCCACAATTCCTCATTAAAAAAAATCACTAAATGGCACTAAATATTTCAGCACTAAATATATTAAAGGGGCAAATCCTAACTTCGCCTGAAGTCAAATTTCAACTTAGTCTCCTATTGACATGAATGACTAAGTGAAAATTTGACTTGCTGAAGTTAAGATTTGCCCCTAAATATTTCATTAATTTAGTGGAGAGAATTGCGCGAGTAAATGTGTCATATAGGCAAGACCAATGATGCCAAGCCCCCAATAACTTTGAGGGGKAATTGATAATAGCGAAATACAGTATTTATAGCATTTTTAAAGCGTGAAAACTAGACACCACAGAATTGGATTGRTAAGCACCCAGGTGGGTCAAGTTGGTTGCAATGATGTCATTATAACATCCTTACAACGGGTTGGAGTGACATCACTGGAACCAGTTTTACCTGCTGGGATAAGACTTTGAGCTGTTCCCACTACATYTTGAACACCATKTTCTATTCAGGAGGGGGAATGTAGGCCCTAAGCGTGCACTAGCAGTAGCCTTAGTAGAGAATTTAGTAGTACGTACTTCTTGTTGCCCACCCAGTCGGTGAGCTCGATCCTCARCACGTATGGGATGGWGGMCTGGGTGGAGAGCAGGTGCATCTTCTCGTTGCCCAGCCAGAACTCGGTGGTGTCATCTGGGCTCAGGTAGCCGAAGCCCTCCTTATACTGGACCCAGTCCTTGTTGAAGTCCACGCTGCCATCACGTCTCTGTGGAGATATATGTTGGACGGTGGTTATGTTATTAATACAGTATGCGGTTACAACCAGGTTTGGRTCAATACCATTTCACTTTTGTCAATACGGAAACTGAAATCCCAATTGGAATGTTTACTTCCTGGAATAGAATTGTCCCCAACCCTGGTTCCAACTTCCAATGGCTCAGTGGGTTGGAGCATGGTGGGGTTGGGGGTTTGAATCCTGCATGAGCCAACCATAATGAACACACGTACCCTCTGCAGGACGGTAAAGCCGCGGCCGAAGCTGTCGATCTCGCAGTASACCAGGAACTGCTCYTTAGCCTTCAGTGGCTTCACGTAGTACAGACCGCTGGTTTTGGCACCCTTGTTGGCAATATCCTGGCAATCTAATACGAGAAAAACAACATGATCATGATCATGTTGATATGTGTTAATAACAAAGACTACTGTTCCCATAAGGCAATGCACAACGGTTTTGTAGTGTTTTGATTCTGGTTTTAGCCTGTTCCAGATGGAAATGAGCTCTGGCTCTATTACCTTGCTGATTGTGTTGATTATGTTCTTATGATCTTGCGCGTTGTTGATTATTGTCCCTTGTCCCTGGTAAAGATCCACTCTGTGGTATTTATTAACAGCCGTTTTTTGATCATTTAAATTAAAGCTATACCTATTTATGGAAGAATAATTGATAAATGCCAATAAATTATATAAACAAATTAATTGAACTAATCTAAAGTGCATCCGTATAACTGGATTGATACCCCTTGCTTAAAGAATATCACTTATATATTTGCTTAAAGAATATCACTTATAAATGCCAACAAATGATATTAACAAATGAATTCATTAACCATTGCTAAAGTACATCCAAATAACTGGATTGGGACAAATCTGCTCAGCCTCTATTGATTGATGCCTTTGATTCGCTTCTGACTAAACACGCAACAAGGACAAATGACTGGTATGTAGAGTGAATTCTCCAGGAGCAGGGTTGAGCAACCTCTGATGAAATGGGGATCGACCTGCAGAGTGCTGTTGATTTTACCTTTCCCTGTCGTGGGTTTGATTTCCACAGTMTCCTTGCAGGGATCTTGGCATTTCTGATCCAGCTGAATGGACATCTGTTTGAGGTCTAACATCCTCTTCTTGTTGGATTCCAGTATCCCCTGGAGTTGACTGAGCAAAAGAGGGGAACAGATTGAAAATGTTTCTCAGATGATTTGGATATAAACCTAGATTGCGGTTTATATTGTAGGTCAGTGGGTGCATGACTTGACTATCAATGTGTTTTAAGTACATAGCATTTGACACCTGTACCCTTAGTCCTGGTATTTCCAGGTAATTCGTCTCCAGCAGGCAAAACTGGTTGAAATGATTGTAATATCATTGACTGGTTTCAACCAGCTTTAGCCGCTGAGAGACATTCGAGCATTGGAGTCAATTCCAATTAAATGGCAATCAATTCCAGAAGTCAATTGAGTTTGAGTTTATTTTTACAKGGACAGTGCACATGAATCAACGTTTCAGTAAAAGTGCCGGTTTTAGCCAGCCGGCTAATTTTCAATCGCAGTCCCTGGGCAGGTTATTAAAAACAATTACAATTGACAATCATTGAGCAGTGAGCACACGCAGAGCAACATAGGACAAGCAAGACGTAGCATACAGACAGAGCAACATAGAACAAAAAGCAGCAAGACAAAATTCATAAAAGCAACAAAGTGTTTCCACACCTCACAAGCTACAGACAACAGACAATATGGAAAGCGGCAATACACAGCTAGGGATTATGTTCACAAATCTGACTGACCTTTAGCCATGTCTTCATGCATTTTGTGAAAGTGTGATATGTGGGGCAGTTATGTGTGTCTAATGGCAGTGTATTCCAGACATGGGAAGCTCTCACAGAGAAAGCGGATTTACTAAAGGTGCTTCTCCTTAAGGGAACTATACAGTCACCTTTCATGGCAGACCTTGTGGATCTTCTACCATATGTTTGGGTTTTCTGTTTAACAAAAATACTGAGTGGAGGGGGAGCCAGGCCATTTAGCACCTTGAATACAAGACATGCGTTGGTACAGACAGAAAGCAGATCATTAATGTACAGGCTGAACAGGAGGGGTCCCAGTATTGACCCTTGGGGCACACCCACATCATAGCGTGGGCGACAGCTCATTGCTCACTCTGACACACCGAGTTCTGCCTTCAATTTATGATTTCATCCATCTCAAGGCATCGGGGGGAAAAGTTGATCTTGGACAATTTTGTGCTGAAAATCTCATGGTTAACAGTATCAAAAGCCTTCCTTGGGTCCAGAAACACAGCCCCAACAACGCCACCTTTGTGCATCTTGGACTTCACATTTTCCAGAAGAAAGCAGTTGGCCGTTTCTGTGGAGTGTTTCGCTCTGAAGYCAAACTGCATGGAGTGTAATGTGAAGGGGCTGTTGTTGAGGTGGGCAATCAGTTGTTCTACTACACACTTTTCAACAACCTTTGACACCACAGGTAGTATACTAATGGGCCTGTAGTTACTCATGTCAGCAGGGTCGCCCGATTTAAAGATGGCCGTTATGGCCGACTTCCATACCCTTGGAAACACCCCGAGACCAATAGATGTGTTGGTGACCTTAGTAATAGGGCCAATGAGTGACTCTTTGTAGTTTTTAAGAAAGGTAGAGTCCAGCCCACATCTTTGGCTTTAGAGTTCTTTAGTGAGCTAATCACCTTGTTCACCTTTGACTCAGAAACCTCCCTTATGATGAAGACAGGTTGAGTGTCATTCACTAGCACTGAGCCCAAGAAACCAGTAGAGGGGTTCTGTGTCAGTACCCTGACAGAGTCAATAAAGTAAGAATTGAAGGCTATTGCTATTTCGACTGCATCCTGTGTTAGATTGTTATTCACCATGATTTCTAGTCTTTTTGCAGTGTTACTATGGTCTTTCCCTGTTAACTTTTTTAGATTCTCCCAGATCAATTTMGAATGTCCCTTTGCTTCACCAATTGCTCTCCTAAGGAGAAGTTCCAAGTCCAATTCTAAGTGAATTGAGACCAAATTAGATTCTGATGTAAAAAAAAGAAAAGAAAAAGTAGGACTTACTATATTTGCTCCTCCTGTGAGACGATGGTCTTCTCAAAGCGCAGGACATCATCCAGTATGCTCGCTGACCTTTTATAGTGGACGTCTGTGGAACAATCACAACACCTGCTTCAGTTACAGTAACCTACATGAATTACCAGAGTCTATACTTCTTTTCCAATTAGCTGAACACCTGGGTGTCTTCAGTAGGGCAAACTGTAGAAAAACATTTTTCAAAGGAAAACAAAAATATGTGTTCTTATTGGACGAGTTCAGACAGTATCTCCCAGATTCACTCGGTTTCAAAACGTTTTCTCCCTATTGAACACAACCCGGATAAAAGGTTAGAGACAAACTGTTTGTGAAGTGATGTAAAATAAATCACATAGCAATGAAAAGCAGAGTGTGCCTCATTGATGCATTTCTTGAAAGTTTAGACTTTTCTGCTACTGACATCTCCACTTCTTAGCACCACATCTAATCATGTTTATTTTGTGTTAGCTAGTTTAACACAGTCAAATAACCCAAGATTCAGAAAAGTCAAACAACCCAAGATGAAGAAAAGTCAAATACCTCCACCAGACTTCTGATGTTGTGTTGCCGAATCCTTCATATAGGTGACTTTCTCCGTGGCCCCCGTGGTAAGGTTGGTTATTCTATCCAGGATATCCTCCATTTCATCAAGGTCCTTGTCCACCACCGGCTTGTACTTGTTGAGGTAGTCAGCCACGCCACATGTCGTTGGGCAGTACTTGCCCTACAACAGGCACAGAACACAGACGCTTACATTTTAACACTATGCGAGAGACGTGTCTGTGTCGCAAATGACACCCTATTCCCTTTATAGTGCACTGCCTTTTGACCAGGGCGCATTGATCTTTGGTCACAAGTAGAGCACTTCATATGGAATAGAGTGCCATTTGTGACACATGTTTACAGTATATTGTTATATTGTGACTGTGGATGTGTGAGTATTGGACATTTTCATTGGATGCAAAGAAACTACAAAATGGTTATTGACATGTGTTCATAAAGAGGCACCAACTAAATTGGTCGTAATACCTCAGAATTAACTACATATCATATGCGCGTGAGGACTATAATTTAGCAGCAATTCCATCTAAATAACAATGTCAATAAGCATACAGTACAAAGAGGATGAAATAGTAAGACGGGGGATTTCTTCCTGTACACACACCACTTAATGAGTGGAGTAGAGTACACCGGTGCATCCCATCGACGATCATACTTACAAATCCGTCCCTTGGTGTGCAGTCCTCGGAATAGTCTCCCCTCGTYTGCTGTGGAAMAGAAGCAAAACAGCGCAGTCTGTTATCTTAGTGGACGCTACTGTATCTCTTGTTTTTGCAGAACACTGTTTATGAGAGAACACATCTTCGTTGAAACAGGTTCTTTGAAATTTGACACTTACTGCAGAGGAGAGGGAGAATAGCAAAAGAACGCCKGCGGCTGTGGACAAAAGTGAAGGAGCCATGTTGCTAGCCTTTGRTACACCAGTWGTGGTGTTGTMCAGTTGGAGAATGAAGAGCCTCTGGCCCCTGACGGTGTATTTATCCGATCAAGGTCCTCCTTTCTGCAGCAGATAAGGGGTCCTCGTGTAAACAGAACTGGGTCATCCAACTCATGTCCGAGTAGATGAGTCAATGATGGGACAACGTTGTGACTCAAATGTCCTGCTACTCATAATTTCCCAGATGTGACTGGGATTGATTGACAGGTTCGGTGTGGTTCCTTCCACGGCTTTGTGATCACAGGGTAAGTCGTGGGCAGCCGGCTCACGTGGTGAACTTCGTTGGGGTCAAAACAACACTGGGTCAATCATGCCATATCATTACCGTGCAAATTCCAATCAAACCAAACATTACCTTGCAAATTCCACTCAAACCAGTATAAAACAAGATACTACATTAGATATTATATTAGAGTGTTTTCTAAGTATAATTAGTGAGTCACTTTAAGGTTATTTTAGGACCGCAATCACTCCTCAAGTTACAGTCCTCTACCATTCGGCTGTTTCTGTGGCAAGAGTGATAAACCATATACACAAAAGTATGTGGACACCCCTTCAAATTAGTGGATTCGGYTATTTCAGACATACCTRTTGCTGACAGTTGAATAAAATCGAACACACAGCTATGCAATCTCCATAGACAAACATTGGCAGTAGAATGGCYTTACTGAAGAGCTCAGTGATTTTCAACGTGGCACTGTCATGGGACGCCACCTTTCCAACAAGTCAGTTCATCAAATTTCTGCCCTGCTGGAGCTGCTCCGGTCAACTGTAAGCACTGATTTTGTGAAGTGGAAACGTCTAGGAGCAACAACTCGAAGTGGTAGGCCACACAAGCTCACAGAACAGGACCGCCGAGTGCTGATGCGCRTAGTGCGTAAAAATCAATGCCAGGCAATGCCAGACGAATCAGGGTTTGGCGGATGCCAGGAGTACGCTACCTGCACCAATGCATAGCGCAAACTGTAAAGTTTGGTGGAGGAGGAATAATGGTCTGGGGCTGTTTTTCATACTTCGGGCTAGGCCCCTTAGTTCCAGTGAAGGGAAATATTAACGCTACAGCATACAATGACATTCTAGATGATTCTGTGCTTTCAACTGCATGACAACGTCCCCATGCACAAAGCGAGGTCCGTACAGAAATGGTTTATCGAGATCGATGTGGAAGAACTTGACTGGCCCCACCGAACACCTTTGGGATGAATTGGAACGCCGACTGCGAGCCAGGCCTAATCGCCCAACATCAGTGCCCGACCCCACTAATGTTCTTGTGCCGTTAGTTATGTTCCAACATTTAGTGGAAAGCCTCCCCAGAATAGTGGAGGCTGTTTTAACAGCAAAGGGGAGGGACCAACTCCATATTAATGTCAATGATTTTGGAATTAGATGTTCGAGAAGCAGGCGTCCACATACTTTTGGTCGTGTAGTGTATAAGCGTTGTTTGTAAACAATGCGATTGTAAACAAAGGCTGTATAACCTTAAAACATTGTTAAAACTATCACTTGGATACCATGGATGGTCAGCCCTTTCATCCATAGCTMTGTCTATGAATTTGAAAGCGGCAACATTTCTTCATGCCCGTCCCTCAGCTGTTTACCAAAACGGTGACGACGACGGCTTTGTTGTTGTTTAAAGTGCAGATTGCCCCTTTAACCACAAATCCTTCCTTTAAACATTAGGAGAGAGAAAAAAAAGACCTCGCCCTGGATCAGCAGTTAGGAACAACTTGATCAATACTCCCCCAATATTAACAGAACTTGTGGACACAAAGCCACTGCATTTATTTTCCAAACATTGGAAGTAGTGCCTGACTGTTCCTCTCTTCAAACCTTCCGACAAGATGTGAAAATGAAACAGAAAAACAGCAACTTCATTTGAAGAGAGTTCTACTTATAGTAGTTTCACAAATACTAGTAAGACAAACTCTGTAACTGCATTGTTACAACTGTTTTCTAACAGTGATTGTCGTAAAAGTGGTGTACATTTCAGACGTGCTCGTTTGTAACAGGCTGAAGTTGTTCTCTAGYGTTATGGAGACTCATTTGTGTTAATATTACTCGCCAAGTATAATCTGATAGGCAATGCTGAGGCAGACAGTTGGAGCAAAGTTGCTGATGCTATTTTGTTTCTTGCTGATGATTGCAGGAGACATTGGTTTGGATCAATGCTCTGGGTTTTGAGAAGGAGGATTATGCAATTGAGATTCTCCCCAGAGCCCTGTTCCTCCTCCACGCACTAGCCCTGTGGTGCGTGTCTCCAGCCCATTACCACCAGTGCCTACACCACGCACCAAGCCTCCTGTGCGTCTCCAGAGTCCTGTACGCACTGTTCCTTCTCCGTATCTTCGCCTGATGTGCCGTGCCCTCAGCCCGGTAATACCCAGTGGTCGGTACCACGCCCAAGGCTATAGTAAACGCCTTTGAGAGTCCAAGATGTGCGCCTTGTTGCCTGTTCCCCGCACTAGCCTGAGATGCGTGTCCCCAAGCTCCGGAACCGACCAGTGCCGGCCACCACGCAACTAGGCCTACATGCCTGCCGTCTCCAAGGGTCCAGTCATGCCCTGTTCCTTCTCTGCACTAGCCTGAGATGCGTGGTCCCACAGCCCGGTACCACCCAGTGCGGCACCACGCACCTAGGCCTAAATGCTGCGTCTCCGGGTCCAGTAATGCCCTGTTCCCTTCTTTCCCCAGACTAGCCCTGAAGGTGCGTGTCCTTAGCACCGGTACTTCCGTTCCGGACCAGCACTACAGGCAATACAGTGGGTGCCTCACTCGGCCAGAGCTGCCCGTTACTGCCAAGCACGTCTGAGCTGCCTTGTTCTGCCAGCACCGTCTTAGCTGCCCGTCTGCCCAAGCAAACCGTCCTTCGAGCTGCCGTCCTGCCAAGCACCGTCTGAGCTGCCCCCGTCTGCCAAGCACCGTCTGGCTGCGTCTGCCACGCCCGTATGAGCTGCCCGTTACTGCCAAGCACACACGTTGAGCTTGCCCCGTCTGTGCCAAGCACGTCTGACGCTCCGCCTGCCACAGCACCCGTAATTGAAGCTATCGTCTGCCAACACGGTCTTGAGCTACCCGTCTGCAGGGGGAGACCGTTCTGAGCTTGGCGCGCCAGACAGGATCAGCCCGAGCCGTTCGCCAGACAGGAATCAGCCGAGGCCGTAGAACGCTACCCGAGGGGCCTACAAATTGTTTGTTGTGGATTGACTATGGTGGGGATAGAGAGAAGAAAACGCCCAGAGCCCTGGGAGCCGCCCCCGTTGGGACAGATGCCACCAGACCCTCCCTAGACTTTATGCTGGTGCGTCGGAGTTCGCACCTTGGGGGAGAGAGAGATGATTCGTTTGACCACTAGCATCTATATAATCTGTTTGTATGTGTTTTAGTTGGTCAGCGGCGTGGAGTTGGGGTGGGCCATTCTATGTTATGCGTTCTAGTTTGGTTTTTAAATGGGTGCCTGATATGGTTCTCAAATTAGAGGGCAAGGTGGTTTTACATTTCCTCTGATTGAAGAACCATATTAGGTAGATGTTCTCACTGTTGTGTTTGTTGGTGATTGTATCTTCGTGCTGTTATGTGTTACACACGGGACTACGTTTCGTTTTGGTGAGTCCTCTTTCCTGTTCGTGTCGCTGCGTTCTTTTCGTGTTTTGTAAGTGCTCAAGTTCCGTTGTCTACGTTGTTTTGGTATTTTTAAGTATATTTTCGTGTTCAGTGTTCGTTTACGTCTTTGGTTAATAAATTCAATTCATGTCTTCATCACCGCTGCGCCTTGGTCCAAATCCTTTGTGTGTTTTGTTACACCAAATTGCCACTTCAGGTCGAAATGCTACATACACAAGTGGTACCCCTGACTGTTTATTTGTTGTTGATTGTCCCAGCCCCCTCCAGGTGGCCTTAACCTTAGCCACCATTCTCCATTCATCCCCGGTGTATTTTAATACCTGTGATCTCTGTTTGTCATGTTGCCAATTCATCTTGTTTGTCAGTCAACAAGGTTTTTGTATCTCAGCTCCTGCTCTTTCCCAGTCCTCTCTTTTTCTCACCTCCTGTTTTTGACTTTTGCCTGTCCTGACTCTGAGCCTGACCGCACCACTCTGGCCTGCCTGACCTGCCTGCCCGACTGTGCCTTGCCTCCACCTCTGGTTTACCTGACCCTGCCTGCATTGAGCCTGTCCTATTGCCTGCCCCTGTTGGATTATTAAACATTGTTAATTTCAAAGTCAGACATTTTATTTCTACTTGTGAAATATTCATTTAAGTACAGTACTCACTTAGTAGGATATTTCAGCACTCTTTCCACCCTGGTGAGTGAGTGAAAGAGGGACTTTTGTGAGTGAAGGAGTGAATGAGTGGAAAAGACGGGAGGGAGGGAGGGAAAGAGTGAAAATGAGTGAGTGAATGTCAGCCGGTCACATGGACACATGGCAAGTAACAGAGGTGAATGAGGGATTGAATGGGTGAAATAATTAGATGTTTATTTCTGAAGTATACTGGCAAATTAATTGTTTATGCACTTTATTTTGTATAGCTTTTTTATTTATCAATACRTTTGAATTGCTTTGAATGTTTAAATTATTTTCAAATGTAATAGTATATTTTTGAAAAATCCTTAATCTTTTGCATACAGATGTGCCTGGTTGCAACACATAAAATAAATTACCTTAGTTCCTGCTGTACATTCCGTTACTCTCTTCCTTTTTCAATTGAATGCATGGAAAATATGTGTAACAATGTTCAGGTAACCTTAGCGGTCAATGTTGTTATTTAAAAAGTAACTCAATTACGTTTTACTTTTACTTGAGTAGCTTTTTTATAGTAGTAATTTTACTTCTACTTGAGTAAAATGTAATTAAAGTAACAGTACTTCTGCTTGAGTAGGATATTTCAGTACTCTTTCCACCCCAGGTAATGACCCTTTGTCAGTAGTAGGGCGGGCAAATTTGTCCTATTCCAACCATGGCTGCATTTCTTAGGATAACCACCAGTGGGAGTTGAGCTACCATGAYCTGAGGAACACTGGAGAGGCCATACAATTCAGGTGTAGGGTGAAGTTGCCCCTAGACACTYATCTGGGGGAATTTTAGAATTTTCCACACTAATGGTAAAGGTTAGGATTGGGGGAGGCGAAGCAGATCCTAGACCTGTATCGAGGGGAAACTTCACCCAGGAGCTACAATTTAAGACAACGTTGTCTATATTATAACAGCCTCAGTTAGGGTCTCAGCTTCTTACAGACAGTTACAAAAAGAGGGAGCATTCCTACAACCCTTCTTTCTACAGACATAGAAAAATAGGAAACGTTACCACAAACATGCTTCTTACCGACGTTGAAAAATAGGAAACGTTACCACAAACATGCTTCTTACCGACATAGAAAAATAGGAAACGTTACCACAAACATGCTTCTTACCGACGTTGAAAAATAGGAAACATTACCACAAACATGCTTCTTACCGACATTGAAAAATAGGAAACGTTTTCACAACCATTCTCAGCTTCTTACAGACAGTGGAAAATAGGAAATGTTCCCACAATCATTCTTTTTTCAGACAGTGAAAAAGAGGAAACGTTCCCACAACCATTAACAGGCCTGTGAATCACAGCATGACAGAGAAATCTATTTTAACCGGTCAATCTATCCGAATGAGCGTCGTTAAGCCTATAAAGTGAATCAAACTTAATGAACAAACACAAATAGTGTTTATGGTTCTTCTGAAAAGGCTTTTATGTTCTGTTGAGACAGAACAATGCAGGCGAAGACGGCACTGTCGGTGGTGACGCATGTCAACACAATATTCCACGCCAATATCTCACCGTCCTGAAATGATTGTTTACGAGAGGGCCTTGAATTATAATGTGGGCATTAACTGTTAGTTTCGCTTCGGCCTGTTGGGCAAACACGTATCCATGTGTTGATGTTGCGCAATAAACAAAGCAGCTTTTTTTTTTWAAGCGCTTAAAAGCTTTTATTTTTGTATTCTTGAGACGCTCTCACGCCAACAATTAGGCTATTGGGACTTTGTGATTTGAATTGGAGCCTAGCAGAGCCTAGCAGAGCACGTAAGGGATAAATAGTTTAGAGAACAGTTAGAACGGAGGCTACTTCCATTGCTGTACCGCCCCAAAAAGACCTGCCTACGTACATTGCATGCAAATGTCCCCACTCGAAAGTCACAGGGACAATGCAGTATGTTCAAGTGTGCTTTTTTGACGTCAGTGAATTGTAGTTAAAGCATGCCTACTGGTMAGAGAGCGAAATGATAAGAGGTTTCTTTTGTTTCACAGTTAAGGTGAGCTAMAGTCAGGACCAAAATTATTGGCACCCTTGATAAATATGAGCAAAAAGAGGGTATAAAATAAATAATACAAATAGAGCTACGTATATTGCATGATCAACATTTTTGTAAAATAAAATTATTTTATACTAATACAATTGCTCAGATAAATATATATTTTTTAAATAACAAGTAAAACTTTTCTCTCTCAAAAAGATAGTGGTCAAAATGATTGGCACCCCTGTTTTCAATACCTTTCAGTACCTTTTTCTAAAATAGTTAATTGACCACAAAATCAACATTTTGCAAAGGCCATCTCAGTCTCCGGACATGGACCCCATTGAAAACCTGTGGTTTGAATTGAAGAGGGCAGTCCATTAGTGCACATGAAGGATATCAAGGATCTGGAAATATTCTGTATGGAGGAACGGTCTAAGATTCCCTAAAACATTTGAGAAAAAGGATCAGTGCYGTTATCCTCGGAAGGTGAGGTATTGCAAGATATTGAAAACAGGAGAGCCAAATTATTTTGACCKCTATCTTTTTGAGAGAAAAAATATGACTTGTTTAACAAAATTGTATTATTTAACAGGTGAAATCCTTAATGGTGAAAGAGCCACGTCTGTTTGCGATATTACAACACCAAAGAAGTTACTGCTGTCACGACTTCCGCCAAAGTCGTTTTTTCTCCTTGTTCGGGCGGCGCTCGGCGGTCAACGTCGCCGGTCTTCTAGCCATCGCCCATCCACTTTTCATTTTGTTGTCATTTCYCAATTACTGGTCACGTATTTAACCCTCTGTTTCCCCCATGTCTTTGTGTGTGATTGTTTGCTGTTCAGGTCGGTACGTTTCCGGCTGGTTTTTCCGGGTGCTGTTTTCACCCGTGCTTTGTGGCAACCGTTATTGTTCGCACATTGGTATTGTTACTCCGTGCTATTTCTTATGTAAAATGCGTTGTTCACTCATCTCTGCTCTCCTGCGCCTGACTTCATGCACCAGYTACACCCACCGCCTGACAACTGCAAACACCGAACACTGTGTTGTTTCTATCATAGCATGCGGTATAGATTACAAATGTGTTATTTCGTAGTCTTGATGACTTCACTCTTATTCTACAATGTAGAAAATAGTAAAAAATCAAGAATACCCTTGAAAATCCCTTGAATGAGTAGGTGTGTCCAAACTTTTGACTGCTACTGTAGCTCAGTGTATTATTTCTTTTATACAGTCTTTTTTGCTAATCTTTATAAAGGGCAGGTGAGAATGACTGCCCCCTCTCATCGAAGCCATGGTAGTTCAAGGCCGAMCTCGGTACTGCCGGCAATGTTAGCTGAAAACAGGATCCCCCATTTTAGTGAATGGGAAAATGGGAAAAGTCTTCGAGGTCAATCTTCATATAAATAAAGACAATTTTCGAAGACAATCATGGTACCAACATTTGTTTCTAATAGAACCAGATGTATGTCCTTCAACCAATATTTTCTTTTAAATCGCACACAAAATAAGAATGATAATTTTGTTGCTTATCTCAGCCTGCAGTACAAACTGTTCCAACCTGAGACGCCATCTTAGCCGGCTTCATTTGGCTTCATTGCGCTATTGAGTCTTCACATAGGAATGAATGGTGTCACGTGATCGATGGCTTTGTCCAGTCATATATACAGTCATTGATCAAGGGTGCCAATAATTTGGGACTTTACTTTATTTCAAGATTCAATTATAATTCCTTTTAAAAATAGAAAGGAAAATTGGTAAAGCATTTATCCCCCTGGATATATTACAAGAGAATATTCAGTATTTATATTCAGGAATATGCATGCATCTCCTGTCCTGTCTAAAATAATAAACATCACTGCAGCCAGTTGCTGACCTAAAGTGGCTTTAAACCTCCTGAGAGTTTTTCAGACATACTGACACACCAAGTTATACTATGAGTCAGGACGTGAAAGCTATGACACATTTCATTGTCCAAAATCAATAATCGGTCTGTAATCAATTACATTAACCACCATTGTAAAAACAACCATTCAAAAATGCTAGACAGTCCTTTTCATTRTGGTCCTCCTGGGAAGAGAGTTGTTCCCGAGCTACACACATTGTTAGCCCTGAAGCTAACACTGAAGCTACACACATTGTGTGTACTGTTTAGCTCCAACACTACACACATTATTAGCCACGAAGCCTATGAATAAAAACAAGGCTTCCAATGGGCAACTTTGCACCTAATTGGCTGCGGTATCTGGTATGTATTCTATWTTTAAGGAACTTTTGGAGGATGGAAACAGATGGCCATTTGTTTCTGGCAGCGAGACTATAAACAACATATCAGTGTCCTCATATGTCCCAAGACTTGGAGAGTCTTGGTTCATTTGRGGCCATGGAAGAGACAATATTTCCTGTTTGTTTATTAAAGGCCTACTACTGAATATGAACCATCAGGGYGTTCTAGGTTATTGTTTTTTCAGTCGCCCGACACAGATGATCAGCCTTGACCCTAGCCTAAAACAGCCTGGTCATGATCTCTAGAAGTGTCATTTAGCAGACACTTTTATCTAAAGTGACTTACAGTAGTGCCTCCATACATTTTCGCATGGGTACCCCAGCAGGAACTGAACCCGTGACCCTGGCGTTGCAGAAGATCCGCAAAGGGGGTTTTCACTATCACCGTTCGCTACATTTGGTGTCAGAAGTGGGATGCTGTCTGTGAGGTCATCGGAGAAAGTTGTGTTCATGTGAAGGACTTGGTATAATGAAGCGCAGTGTCAAGACCYTTGCCTGGGTAGGCTTTCGATCTGGGAGACCAGGGGTTCGAGACCCGCAAGGGACATTGCCCTGTCACTGTTTGTTACAATACGATACAGCAATGTACTGAGATGCCCAACTAAACTTCAATAAAGACGACTAGGAATGCAATCTCAATGTTGTGGCGCTCACGTATGACCATGGGCACMAAAAAAAATCCAGAACCAGAGTTTGATTGAATTGAGCTCAGTGTTCTGGTACGTTGGGCATGAGATGTGAGGCATTAGCTTCATATAGGCCTATTAGGCCAGGAGTTCAATCACAGCAAAAATGCCCAACACCCCTCTACGCTATCGTCCAACGGATTTCAAGCATTCGGGGGGGTTGAGAAATCTGAAGAATTGGGATCTCTGACTGGGCTGTAGTGGTACACTACTCTGGGCAGTGCCATCTCAATACATTCAAAAGGTTTAAATGAAAGATAAACTGAGCCTGTGCAACCAAAATACTAATTTGCGATTTTTTTTACTGAGGGAAAAACTGTCACATCTCTGTTTGTCTCAGACAGTAATGGTTGCTTATATCGTTTCCCCAACGGAATGTGTTCAAAGGTTTAAATGAGGAAAAACTGCGCCGGTGCAGTCAAAACACCTCAAACTCATTTCAGATTTCTCTMTGTCTCAGACAGTAATAGGTTGCTTGGAGCATTTCCACGTGGAGCATGCTGGGAGGTCAGTCGGTGGGTCGGTAAGGCCGGCCGTGCTCCTCTACTTCGTCCCACTTCCATCTACAATACATGGCGTTCTCACGGTATTCCTTTCTAGAAAATGGTATTCCTTTCTAGAAAATTTCAGGGAACTTGGCTATACTGTGGTAGCACTTGCCTGTACTCTAGTACCTACTACAAAACTAGGGCATTGTAATATTTGTAATCTGAAGAGCGCCTTGCAATTGTTTGTTATTTGTACAAATAGGTCTATACATATTCACCCAGGCAGTGCTCCGGTATTTTCTTATTTCCACCTGGGTCTTCATTGATGGATCAATATATAATATGCTGTAAACGAACCGTAACTTTTGCTTCTACACCTGCATTGCTTGCTGTTTGGGGTTTTAGGCTGGGTTTCTGTACAGCACTTCGAGATATTAGCTGATGTACGAAGGGCTATATAAAATAAACTTGATTTGATTTGATTTGATTTAACTGACACTTATAATAGCCTACTGTTTTCTTTTGGACACCCATGTATCACCATGCACACCACCATAAACACAATGCTAGTTGTATCTTATTTACTGGTAGCTAGGCTACATTTCTGGCAAGGGTGTCCAACATCTTCTTTCAGTTCTTTTTGGCTTTCCACGCCAAAGCAAACAGTTGGAGGAGTCATARCGATACCTAGTGGCTTATGAAGCTACATCTGTAGCCCCCGCTGTTGACATAGGTGAGAGAGAAAAAAATCACACCTCGGCTACCTCTCCGTAACCCACTTTTACTATGGGAAACAACATGCGAAACCCAGGCACCCAGACAGATAAGGCCTTGCTGACCTGGGAGTGAACTGTTGGGCCGCCAAACCTAAACAACGGTGAACTCTCCACGAACTTTCGTTGAACTCCCCTCTTCCTCCTCCTTGAGACTGGAGAGAGACGCCAGATGGAAAGTGTTTCCTAATGCTCTCGTACTCGCTCAAGTGCCAGGAAGAAATACTTGGGACCAGCTGATAAGATAGGGCTTGGATGCTCTGTCCTATGTTGGTGTGACTGTCTGCTGAGGGGAATTTGTGTTGGAGAGTTTTCAGTCACGTATGCATTAACATGAGGAAACACCTCTTCTTGTTTATTAGTTAGCTACACTGAGGTAACTGCATGGACATTTGAACCTGCAATCTGCCTTTTTCCCAGTCTTGTATTTAGTCTGCTGCACCCACTGGTGTGTATAAACCGTGAATGACTATCAGGAGCGCTGTATTGAAGCTACCACGCCTCCATTTTGGTGGTACGCCTTCACTTCATTTTTTTTGGGGGGGGGGGGAAGCTATAAAAATGTATTTATTAACGTCGACATTTGTTTTTTTGCGAATTATATTCTATTACAGACACCTTAATAAATACTTTTAAATGAGATTATATGAACKAAACATCAAAATTGAACATGTAAAAACACATCCCTTGAAGTATATTTTTTTTAGAGTCCTAATGTTGCTGTCCTCACTACGACTAAGAAATACTTAAATACATGTCATTTTGTCCTGTCAAATTCTCATGATTCCTATGGAGGACTGCTCCTTCTGGGGGATACCAAAATGACGGCCGACGGCATCAAAGCCTCTCATTGGCCATTACATTGGCTTCAACACTAAGAGATAGCTGTGTTTAATTTTTCATTACATATACAGTGCAGTTAGTTGTTAAGTCAGTTAGTCTCAGTATGGGGAAAATCCTAACTTCAACTYCAGTCAAATGTTTATTTAGTCTCCCATTGACATCAAAGCATGACCAAGTGGAAATTCTGCTTAAAGATAGAATCCGCAGTAGGGGGAAAGAGCATCACTGGCTGCCCCAACACCGTTATAGTTTTTGTTGACGAATTGAGGGGCTTCACGCAGCATATAACAAAAAATGTRCAGTACATATTGCGCTCTTCTATCACAAGTGCAATGTTGTCAGAGGGGATTTGCAGGGATTTGTTGTTGTATCGCAAACGGACCTGGCAGTTTGACCGTCAAGGATTCCAGCTTTAAGTGGAAGTTAAGATTCACCCGTATTTGCCTTTGCAACCCAAAATGGTTAAATGAGTTATACAGTGTATATCACTGACAGTTCAGTCAAAAGAAAGCAATATGCATAACGAGCAGTTTTTGKGTTATCCTCAAASTCGTGACTCTCACCTAGCACCTAGCCAACCTGCTTCTCTCAGTAATAATCTCAAGTTTATGAAGTCAAGAACAAAGCMGACACTAACTATTGGTGGCCCTCACGGAATTACCTTTCAGGACCCTTGTTAAAAGTCCCCCAGTGGTGACTGCTATAACTGTGGGGCCATTTGACTGGGGAGTAAATCTCTGAGTGGGGAGAGGCCAAAGGTTTGTTTTAATGCCACCCAGGAGTTCACGGACTGTAAGCTCATTCAGCTGAACGTGGTGTGACCACCAAAGGTGGAACATGAGAGCGCTGGTTGACATGTGGTTCATCATAATGTACTTCATTTTTAAACCACATTCTGCATATGGTAATTTCTTAAAATATGACATTTGGTTTATATAATACTATATACCCCCATGAATAAAAATAAGTAGGCCTATGTTTCATTTGTAAATCACAAAATGTCATGCAAAATCTATGTAAATGGCATAATTTAACGTAAACTTCAAGATTTATGAATCATTCCTACCACGTTTCCATCTACCGTTTATATGCAAGTAAAGTCACACCGTTTTTTTTATGACAGCTGTGATGGAAACAGGAAGTTTCRGTACAATTGTATAAATGCTGACAGAATTTGTTTGTTCGACATGGTGGGATCTTTTTGTGATGGTAAAATGAATTATGCAAGAAATGGTGGTGGAAACTCCTTTATGCACAAATATTGATATAACCAACATATCGAAGTAAACTTGGAGTCACGCGATGACATGGTGTGTGGTCCTCCCATTACGACTCGGGAAAACATGTMGTTTATTAGTTTACAGATTAAATWAATTATGATAAACTTCACAGGGTTGTGAGCGTGCACTGTGTTGAGCTTGATGATCCTTTTCCAATAAATGTTGAGGGTCTTATTCTGGTGACATGATGATCGATGCTTGACTGCCGTTTGGTAAATAAAAATATTATTGCTCTTATCCATAATAATCTCATCATGTAGGCTATTGTAGACTAACCTACCCACAGAGCCTGCCCGCACAGTATCTGCAAGCTTTTGGCTAGACCAGACTAGGCAAATTTGCTATTTTATCTGCTATTGTCACATGTACTCCCTCTCCGCACATCGTTACAGCTATCTTAAGGATCTACGGGATCGGTGTCCCTATACCGGGATGGTCGCTGCGAACGTTCACTAATGTGACTAGAATGACGTTGTAAGTAACGGCAAACTTTCCAAGACATRGACATGTCTTACGTAAGCAGAAAGCTTAAATTCTTGTTAATCTAACTGCACTGTCCAATTTACAGCAAGCTATTATAGTGAAAAAAAKACTATGCTATTGTTTGAGGAGAGTGCACAACCAAAAACKTATGGCAACTGGTGTGATACATTCACCTCTGAATTTAAATGTACTTAGATTCAGCAATCATGCTCTGATTTGTCGTCCTGAGGGTCACAGAGATAAAATATAGCATAGTTTTGTTAGATKAAATCCATTTTTATATTAAAATGTAGGAACTGGGTTCTACAGTTTGAACCCCTGCTGTCTTTGCACACACACTGCTGCCATCTGGTGTCCAAAATCTAAATTGCCTCTAAACTCCTATATGATACTATGGCCTTTCTCTTGCATTTCGAAGATGGAAAAAAAACACACATATGAAAACTCATGTTTGTTTGTATTGTTCTTTACCAGGTCTAATGTGTTATTGTCCTACATTAATTTCACATTTCCACACACTTCAAAATGTTTCCTTTCAAATGGTATCAAGAATATGCAGGTCCTGAGCTAAGGCAGTTAGATTTGGGTGTCATTTTAGGTGAATTTATTTTTTAAAAAGGGTCCGGCCCTTAACACAACAGTTTGTGACAAAACTATCAGTAGTTGAAAATGCGATAGAAACACATGGAACATTAGATTTGTATTTGGTCATGAAAACTTAAGCGAAAAAGTACATTGTGTGCAATATGTCATCACGCACTGATTTTCCTCCGCAACAAGTCAGTTTGGTACGCATATTTTCTTTATGCATATTTTTKAACATTCAACATGAAAATCTGTCGCCAATTGGATGGAAACCTAGCAATTGTTGATGTGGATTTCATTGTTATAAGGGCACAGGGCGAGACCCAGAGGCAGACACGGGAGGCAGATGGTTCGAGTCTCTGATATTTATTGTAATCCAAGGGGCAGGCAAGAGAATGGTCGTGGACAGGCAAAATATCATAACAAGGTCAGAGTCCAGGATGTACAGAGTGGCAGGCAGGCTCGAGGTCAGGGCAGGCAGTATGGTCAGGCAGGCGGGTTCAGAATCAAGGCAGGCAAGGGTCGAAACCGGGAGGACTAGCAAAAGAAAACGAGAAAAAGAAAAAGCAGGAGCATGGCGTAAAACGCTGGTTGACTTGACAACACAAGACAAACTGGCACAGACAGCCAAAAAACACAGGTATAAATACCCAGGGGATAATGGGGAAGATGGTTGACACCTGGAGGTGGTGGAGACAAGCACAAAGACAGGTGAAACAGATCAGGGTGTGACAGTCGTATGCACAATTTACGATCAAATCTGTGCGCCTGAACGTTTTATACATGAGGTACTTGGACTCTCATTTTTACCGTTACAAAATGTCACATTACTTTCTAACACAATGGGAGCAGGGTGCATTTATACCGGTTCTGCGCGTTAGGATCGTTAGGCTACCTATCACTTCTCCAGGCACTGTCAAGATCTGATCAGCTGTCCAAATCAAATCAAATCAAATGTATTTATATAGCCCTTCTTACATCAGCTGATATCTCAAAGTGCTRTACAGAAACCCAGCCTAAAACCCCAAACAGCAAGCGATGCAGGTGTAGAAGCATGGACTTAGACCAGCGCTGAACTGCAAATCCTGTTGGATTGGATATCTTAAGACRCCAGTCAGTTAGGGTTGAGGGGAGTTTGATGTCAACAGTCTCTTGACTTGCCCTGGATGTGACCACAACACAACCCTTTTCTGACCCCATCAAGACCACTTCACATCTGCAGTCTTGCAAAGGTCAATGACGGTCAGACCTCAACTTTTAACCCCAAATATTTTGGTTGATAAGAGGACGTTACGAGTTTGGTGCAAGACATTTCGACTCCATCTTTGTTGACTTTTGAATTATACATCGACCCGCTTTGRAGCCTTTAATCTGTCCAGACTTAGAGAAACACAGACACTGAACTGCAAATCATGTATTTTCTAACATCGACCCACTCTGGAGTCTTTGTTATGGACGCAGAACCTCAAGTTAATGTACAGTTTCAATGATAACATGATAAGCCACTAGTTTTGGGGTTGAGGGGAGTCGTTGGAGTAAGAGTGAAGGCAGACCGAATATGGACTGACAGCGATAACCCCACTAAGGCAGCCCTACCAAGGCAGCCATCTTAACACTCTGTTAGCCTGTATTTTGAAGGCAATAAAACCCAGTTCTCCTGTTCAACTTCAACTACCATCGCCTCATTCTTTTAGGTAGTTAGCTAGCTAAGGAATGGACCCGTTTACACTAACATATTATACATTTTTAACAGGGAATGCTTGATGTTTGTACTTGATGTTCTGTTTCTTRGGGTCAAGGGGAACAAGTTTTTAATAAACACTTGACGTAGTTGTATACATCCGGATTCCAGTTAACCTTGAAAATCTGAGGCTTTAATAGGTCACACACTTATTTTCCTATACTCTGAAATGAGCAGCCATGTATTCAGGTTGGTATATGTTGAAAGAAAGACATATCAAATGAGTAACTCCTTTCACCGAAGGAGTTATTCATGTCCAAAAGATGAACGTGGAATTGGAGCCAGTAGGATTWTATCAAGTAATCTGCTGGTCTATAGAATGCCACTTTGTTATCATATGCCAGTGTCAGGTAGCTAAATTGGATCACTGAATACAATATTTATATTCACGCTAAATGATCCTGGATTGGAGATAGTCCTAACAGACCAGCCACTATGAGTCAGCAAAGCAGGCCAAAAGCCTACGGTCTGCAAGGCAAGCAGCTAAATAGCCTAATTAGAGAATCTCACATTTCACAAACCAAGACCAACTACAGTACAAACAAAAGTCAACCATTTGACTCCAGGTCATTGGCAATGAATGGGATGGGAGAGGCTAACATTTTGGGGATACTGTACCGGGAGATACTGTCAACGAGTTAAAAATGTCTTGCTATGGCTCTCGACCTTCGCCTCTCTGGAATCCATATGGGAGCTGCAGTGATGGGGCGGAGAAAATGGGGTACCCCCCAAAAAGCAAAAAAACAAAGGGCTTGCTCCAAAAGTAACACAATGCTTTGCAGACAAGGTTAGTTTACTTAGGGATCTTTACAGTTGTTGTATTCTGAGGTAGATTAGATTAAAAGACAGTTTAGGCCTAATAGGCCAGACAAGGTGCTCTTAAAAAGGTTGTATTGATTGTCCCATAGGGCCTACTGTATGTAATAAAATAATTAAGGAAAACAATTTCAAGATTCTGGGCACAAGGTCATCTTTTTTTAATTTTATAAATCTGCCTTTTTGATTGTAAAATTGTAAATAAAAATATGTAATTTATTCGTTCAATATGATTCCAATGAGCCTGTAATTATAATTTGTTTATCCTACATATGTAATGGTTGTGATTTTAAATTACGCAAATCAACGTACAACTTCAGCATAAACAAATTATTAAAAGTACAGTAAACAATATGCCAAATTATGTAGACTAAAGATAAAAGACATAMGTGCCAAAAATACCATAGGAATGTCCTTTGTGGCCAAWCGTGTCTTCGGGGTTTACCTTCGAGCTGCACTGTCCCCTCCTAGTGCACTTACGCATATAAACCCACTTCTCCCAGACAACTCTCAGAAAACTTTGGACAGGAACTTTCRACATGCTCGACTCGTTGACATTTCTCGTCGAGAAGCTATCCCTTCTCTCCAACTTCAAACTTTTTGAGTTTAAATGGACGGATAGGAAACGCAATGAGGCGGGATGCAAAGAGCGCACGATGCACGCGCCGTTGTCTCTCCTGAGAGGGGACCTTTTGGAGGTGCCGAGAACTTTGTTCACGCACTTCGGTATCTACTTGGGTGACAACAAAGTCGCTCACCTGATCCCTGATATCATGCCCGTGCTAACCAATGAYAAGATGATCATCAAAACAGTTATCACAAATAAGAGACTCATCATGGGTTGCTTGTACAAGTGTGCCACGGTGCGCGTGGACACTTTGGAGGACTTTGTGTWTGACTCAAACATATTGGTGAATCAYATGGATAGAAAATGCAAGGCGCARCAACCGTTCCCAAATGAAGAGGTTGCAGAGAGGGCAGAACAACTCGTCGGCGCCATYCCKTACAGTTTACTATGGAATAACTGTGAACATTTTGTTACATACTGCAGATACGGTTCAGCGRAAAGTCAGCAAACGGAAATGGTCATTCATTTTCCTTGCATTATTTTATTTATTTATTTTCAATKCAATTACGTTGTGCATAATTCTGACCCCTTAACTTTTACGCTACAGGAGATAAATGTCTTCTTAAAATATTTTGYCTATGCATAACCTGTATCACAGYGAGGACTGTTATCTTTAGATTATGGCATAGATAATGTTTTCAGAAATTCGCATTTACATTAATATTATTATAAATGCATCGGATTGAAKTGTTGACTTAGGTTAGACCTGGTTGTATTACTTATCGGGAACAGCATCTTCAACCTTTGATATTTCCAGTCCCATATTTTGTATTTATATTCATGATAATGCATCTCAATTTTAAATGATATTATGCCATGGTTAATATAATAGGCAACTATATTCAGAAACATTGTGTTTTATTCAGTGTTACTGAAAATACATTTATTTAAGCTTTGGTTTGATGTTTTGGTGTTATTTCACCCAAGGTCTTCTCTCTTTTCTTCCATAATTCATAAAAGATTTAGATTTAGAACATAAAGAAATTGAATATGCCTAAAATGAATTGTTCATAAAAGTCCTATACATACACGTTTATTAATCGCATCATTTATCTCATTTCTTTGCAGTTTTGTGAGTGCCTGAAATCAATCATCCAAGACCAGAGGAGTGTCTTTCTCAGCGTTCTCCTGGGAATGATCTACATCGTCTGCTTTGGCCTTGCTCCTTCAACTACATTACCCACAATCCTCATCTCCTTCACTCTGTGGATGGCCGGCTGAGAGGCCAAAGTTCAAACCTTCAAACACTCCTATGGACATTTCAATAGAAACTATTTAGGATAGTGTCTTGTCATTGGTCCTTGTGATGACATTACTTGGCACCTCCCAACTCATATGCCTTTGGTATAGGCCTATAATGGCATATCATATAATAGGCCATTGTTACAGCAAGAGCTACCATCCATTCACTTTTGATTTGATACTTGCCAGCCAAAAGTAAACAGAGGGCAATGTGGTTGTAGGCCTAGCAATTTACATGTGAGTGTTCATGTCAACACTTACGGTATTGCATGTAGGCCATTAAGGCATTATAAAGGYCATATGATCCCTCTGTGACCAAAGTATCATCCCTATTTCCCCCAAAAGATTGGCCAAGGCGCATTTTCAACTTTTTTTTTTATCTTACTGTGTAAGTCAATGTAGTCTAATCTGTAAATAATKAAATGTCTTCAATAATGATACTCTTGTGTAATATTTATATTGATACATTCAGTTTAAAACTCTAGGAGTACTACGCTGATTAATACAATACTTATGTGTTTTGAGAGCAAGTCATTCTGTTTTCAATCAAATACATTGTAAATATAAGAAATGTTAATAAAGATATTGGAAGTCATCATTTGGTTTGTTTTGGTCTGGTTTCAAGAAAAAATGTAAATAATTGACATTTGAAGCATTTTCCCACACATTTTTCAATACAGTTCGSTACATGCAATCACAGTGCATCTTAATACTCACATTGCATCTCTGTCAATACCACCCACAGCATTTTCAAATGATCATGTTATTGGTGTAATATTGGCCACATCAAATCCCCAATATATCCCCATAGTATTTCCAAACCCAAATATTTAATCATATAAAGTAGATTTACGCAAGAGCCACATTAATAAAATATACACATTCTCTGGATAATATTTCTTAGTAATTACTATGCATTATTATTTTCTTTCTACTGTACCATATTCGCAGTTCCAGACACATCAAGGGTGAGTCAGCATTATACAGCTCAACCTGACTGTTTATTCAGGCTATAAAATATTTATGACCTTTTAAATTGGGGATTTGTTTTTCTGATTTGCCAATGAAAGCCACATAACCGGAACACTTCCCCCGATTAAACCCTCGGTTGTGAAATTAAGCCGCCCTCAAAACCACACGATTAGCAGAAAGCTCCTTTATTTCTGTCAAAATTGCACTGCAAAGTTGCGAAACCTCTAATCCCACGCGCGTGGCTCCTCCCAGACCCTTAGCCTCGATAAAACGGCCAGGGGTCGAACCGTTGGATATAGTTCTGCCACCATGATTACCTTCCTCCAACTCCTCAGCCTCTTCTTCATCGCTTCTAAAGTGGATGAAGAGGACAAGGACAAAGACTCGAAGTATGACCTGTCCTTGTACAAACGTGGCGACCTTTTGGAAGTTCCTAGAACTCTCTTCACTCATTTCGGCATCTACCTGGGCAACAACCGGGTGGCSCACTTCATCCCGGACATCCTTCCGGTATTCACCAAGAACAAGGCTGCCATCGGCAAGATGGTGACCAACAACCGGCTGATTCTAGGGGTGATCGCCAAGTCGGCGAGCGTCAGGGTGGACTCGTTGGTGGATTTTGCGTATGGCTCGGAGATCCTGGTCAACCACATGGACAAGCTGTGCAGCCAGCCCCCCCTGGAGGGGRACGAGGTGGCGAGGAGGGCAGAGAAGCTCATGGGCTCCATGACCTACAGCTTGCTGTGGTACAACTGTGAACACTACGTCATGTACTGCCGCTATGGCATGGCCATCAGCTACCAAACCTACCAGGTGGAGTATGGGGTTCTCCTTTGTCAGAAGACACTGTTCTTACACGTTTTGGGGGTAGTATGTGATCGGAAAATCTATGGTGATTTCCAGGACGACTAGGATCAGTCACTGCAAACTTCTCAGAGCGAAGCCATCACGTGACCCCCAGGGCACTGTCTTGATATTAAGTAAAGGAGGGGTTCAATTTAGACAATAGGGTTTACCAAACCTCCCCTCAACTGTCAGTCCACTGATTTGACCTATCCCAGTTTTAGCACACCTGATTCACCCTGTCAATCATCAAGCCCTATTATAGTTGTGTGCTGGACTAGTACTGGATTAGATCAGTGGAATGACTRGGGGTACTGAAGGAGAKGTTAAGAAAACAATGCTTTAGTTGAGACTGTAGGAATAACATTGTGAACCATGAGCCAATAGTACACTTGGTGTTACATAATGCTCAGGGCAATGAACCAATTGCGGGAGGATTTTTATTTTTTATTTTTTTAACTAGGCAAGTCAAGAGTTATTGCTGGTTCAAATTACGGTCAGACAAAGTTTTGTAATACTATTTATATATTATTGAGTGAAGAACCTACTGAGACATATTAAAGTGATTCACTGCCGATAAATAGCTGGGGAAGCAAAAACTACATAAACGTATTGTTCAATGACCTGCATTAGTACATAGCTTTGCTGTTAGAGCGTTAGGCTACACACTAAACATTTATTGGAAGGAATCAGCTTTAGCTCAGAACATATAATCTCTCYAACCTTTTGGAAATGCCCCTTTTGGTACATGTGATTGTAGCCACAAAAGTGMCTCTATTTATCCAGTCACCTATGTCATAGGATCAAAAGGTCACACGGGAGAGATATTTTCTGAAAGAAAAGAGTTTTAGCACGTGGGTTGCGTGGGAAATACGGCAGATACTTCAATGAATTTGATGGAACAAACACAGATTACGGGATAATAAAGTGTTGTCGTGAAGTTGACCTCGGTCACCTCGCATGCCAAAGTTATTAAGCGGAAACGTACATAAAAGGGAAATKAATAGGATGAAACCTTTCTTCAACCGTCAGATATGATTTGGTCTTCCAAGTAAAAGTGCTGTTTCACGTTGACATCGACTATGTTGAAAACTATGGTGAAATAGCGGCTTAGTTGCTCAACTCCTTTGTTTTGAGGATGGGATTTACAACGTCTCTTGTATATATCGGCCTACTTTGGAGTAATTTAGAAACTTCGTTCAGATGATGGCAGTTGGCATACACTAGAGGTGGCTAATTTGTTCCAGCCCAGCAGTAAAACGCCTGGTTCAACGGATCATGATTCATGGACATGCTCCTCAAAATCTCTAGAGCATAAAATGAGTGAGTGTCATCAGGCCCCATACTTATAAAGCGTCTCAGACTAGGAGTTGTACTCTATAATTAGATACCTGCTCTCCATGCATTATAATCTAAAAGTCAAAGCTGGTAWTAGATCAGCACACCTAATCRCTCGAAGGAATACRGGCCCTGGTCTGAGTTCAGCAGGGCACGGTGTTGTGGAACGCTCAGAAATATATTGGGTAGAACAGACATRCAACCTCTCTGGCATGTAAGTAAGGAATCGGGTAAGCTCTAATCATGGCATTTCTATCTGAACTCGACACAGGTGTGCTGGTACCAACGTCTAGACTAGACATGCTGTGGTCACCCCTAGCAGAGACGATAGCCAATCAATGTGGGAATACTGCACACTGATGCAAAGTACTGTATGACGAGAGCAGTCGAAAGGGTGTACATTTCTCTGAAAAGGTCAGATGATTCTGTGTTGCGGTGGATAGATTGCTTTTAGGCCAATGAAAAGTGAACTACAAAGGCTACATCCTGATTCTCTACCCTTCTCCAAAAGTGTGCACTTGCACACTCCCCGTCATGGATTCAAAAGCATCTGATTGGTGTAAGCAGAGGCGGAGGGAGGGAGTTACTGACCTTGGTTGAATCCATGAGAGAAAGTGTGAAAGTGCACACTTTGGGAGAAGTGTGGAGAATTGGGACAAAATCACAGACTTGTTGAGTTGGACTGTATTGCGCTGTTGAGCAGCACCATCTAGTGTTAATGCATTAAAGACCCTCTTTTTTTTAACCTTTATTTAACTAGGCATGTAAGTTAAGAACAAATTCTTATTTTCAATGACGGCCTAGGAACAGTGGGTTAACTGCCTTGTTCAGGGGAGCAAGGACAGATTTTTATCTTGTCAGCTCAGGGATTTGATCTTGCAACCTTCCGGTTACTAGTCCAACCCTCTAACCTCTAGGCTACCTGCCGCTCGTGCATCGCTGTTTGGCTGCGGCTGTTTACCAAAACAGTGGAGGGGTAACCACTGTTGTTTTGAATCACAGTTTGCCCCTTTAATGTAGACACAGGAAGTCCTCAATTTAATTAATACATGCATTGTAATATAAATCAGTAGGTTCTAGTACCCCTGGATGGGAACCACTGTTACACAGTACTTACACAGTACTATTAAATAGAGGTACTGTATTTATGGTTGAATCACAATGTTCTGTAAAATTAAGACATGTCTTGCTGTTTCATAAATTGCTGTATCTTCATTGTATTTGCCTTTTGGCCAGAGCTCCTTTAAAAGGAGATTTGCATCTCAATGGTTACAAATGGATATGGATGAATAAATAAATAAAATTGACAATAATGATTAACCATTAGAATATCAGAGGCCCCAATTCAATCAAACAAAGACAACGGCTTTCAAAGATAAAGGCAAGGAGCACTCCTCATTTTCACTCAACGTTAATAAGATTTTAAGTGTTGAAACACTCACACGCTTTTATTCATCTTGTGGATTCAAAAAAAAAATCTGTARAAGGATGCTTACTCTTGTTTCATCCTCTCTCCTGCAGTTCTGTTTGACAGTGAGGAAAATCATCTGCAGCAGGATGAACGCCTACCTCACAGCTCTGTGTGGAACGGGCACCATGTTATACCTGGGCTCACTAACGCTGCTAAACACAGTACCCACCCTGCTCGTCCCCTTCACCATCTGGATGGCATCGTAAAACGGCCACAGACACRCAGAGAGACTCATTGACATGACTGYGGAATATGGAATGCTTAAATGATGTCCCACTATCACTATCACTGTTCATGAAATAAAAAAAGCATTTTAGGAAATGTCACCTTTTGTGGTGATAGTCATTTTATTAGACATATTATTATTAAACATATATTAGTTTAAAGTTTTTACAGTTTATAGAAGAGTAACCATCTTACACATCTGGTATTTACTGTGTATAAGAGTCTATAAATGGACAGCAATATATATAGAAAAAAAAAGTTTTTCTTGATAAAGGCATTGTTTTGACAGTATATAATGGACATCATGGCCTTTATGGTCAAAATTATACAGACAATAATGACATTAGGACAAGGTGCAATTTGACACTGTTATTGCCATACTCCGACAGGATGAATGTACTGAACTATGGTTTTCAACTAAATTCATATGGCTACTCTTGCTTGTGCAACTTTTCAATTAGCMTATTGTATCTGAATTWTTCTTTATTTAATACTAAATTGTGCAAATCTTCTCCTCCTGTTGTTGCCGTTACCTATACTCCCAGTAGATAACACTGTAAGTAACATTACCACGCTTCTGAATGAAATGATTTCTTTTGGAATACATGGGGAGACAAGTCTACCRGGAAATCCCAGGCTCTGAATATAGAAGTTCCAGAAATATCCTCAATTCTTGGCCATTATTGTTTGTGGTGGTTTCAACATGGYTCAAGCATGGTTGAAAGTGTCTCTGCTACTGTAGTGATAAGAAGCAGTGTTTTCTCAGTCGGCGATATCCTTTCCATCCATTTCAGTCTCCCACTGGCCTATTGAGAAACAATAACAAACCAGTGCAAAAATGKGATTTCAGAAGTAATCTGATGCCAACAGTGTTGACATTTCTTTTCCTAATATGGCATATTGGATGGCAAATTGAACTAATGACTCCAGTAAACATAACGTACATGTAAACATTCGATTTTAAGGATGATTAAACATTCAATTATGAAAGTATTTGCGGAATCGGAGGAGACAAAAACATTGAGATTGCATTACATGGGTTTGTGGGTAAATGTCTTCTTCTGTTACTGAGGACACTAGACAATCACGTTTAAGTGTGTAATACATGTGTTGTTAAGACAGTACTGGGACATACCGTGTGCCCAGAAACAGTCATTTAAAAGAGCATTTTACTGGGAAAAATATTTATCATATATTTCAAATTTAAAACGCTTTCTATTCMGTTCACCTGAATGTTCTCAAATTATAATTATTTAGCACATACAAGCCCCATAGCTATACTAACAGCGGGCCTGTGATTACTTCCTGTCAAAACACATAATTGAAATGACCCACCATTAGGTGAGCTCTGCAACAAGTACAGTATGTGCAAAATAATGATGTGTAGAACATAATTGTGGACTAATCGAGAATAATGAGAAAATAGATATTAGAACATCTTGGAAACAAGGCACAACAGCATTTGTTTAAATAGGGTTCAGCAGTATAAAAAGATTGTTATCCGCCTTTCTGCAATACAATACGCAAAATTTCTATATAGTTTGCCATATTTCAGTTTTTTATGTGATTTTTACTACATTTGTGTAACTGCTGCGTCTTCTCTTCTCTGAGGAGATAAGTTAGGCTAAGGATCGTCAATGCGTACATGTCGTGGTAAAGCTAGAGTTCTATTTTTATATAAGCTATAACTCGCAATGTAGACTGAAAAATCCTAAAGTCGATGAACGTGAACGTAAAAGACTGTAATGGTTACCCGTTAGTGGAGTCGTCAGAAATCTCGCTAAGCCACTCAATGGTACAAGTCGATAATTGTGCCAAAGCACGACTGCACGCGCAATACAAAAAGGCTACCTAAATCATGGCTCCCCATCAGAGACACGACGACACCCTGCACTGATTGAGAACATATCAGGGCCAACAACATAGAAAGCAACCTAGACCAATACAACATAGAATAACTGACTCACAATCACCCTGACCAAACAAACATAGAAATGCGGGCCGCAAACCCTAAACCTATAGGGAGGGTCTGGGTGGGCAATCTGGTCCGCGGTGGCGGCTTACCGGCGCGGGAAGGACACTCCACTCACTAGTCTTAAGGCCCTCTACAGATGAACTCTCTCAGAGAGGGATCCTCGCCGCGACCTTGGACTGGGCTAAAATAAGGGCCCACCGGCTACGGAGGACGCCTCTGGACTGAGGGGCAAGCTCACGAGAGATCCAGCGCTCCGGGACTGAGGGGGAGCTCAGGACTGAGGGGGAATGGATCCGGACTGGGGTGGAGAGTCGGATCGGAACAGGGTCAGCTCCGGGGACTGAAGGGCCATCCGGAAACTGCAGGGGGCAGCTCCGGGACTGAAGGGGCAAGCTTCGGACTGGAGGAGCAGCTCCGGACTGGAGGCCACGAATCGGGAGGGAGCTTCGTGGCAGATCCAAACTGGCGAGCGCTCTGGCCTGGCACCTTGGACGATAGGGCGGTTACATGGACCTGACGGGACCCTGCAGGCGGCTCAAGGCGCCTCTGGACAGACGGGCGGTCAGGGCTTTGACAGGGCAGACGGGGGCTACAGGCGCTCAGGACAGACGGAGCGTCAGGCGGCATCAGGACAGACCGGGCTGGCTAGGCGGCAGGACAGAGCGGGGGCACAGGCTCAGGACAGATCCGGGCGCTGGCGTCAGCGGACGGCGCTCAGCTAGAGACAGCAGCGGCGCAGCAAGAAGCGAGCGGAGGTCAGGCCTCCGGACAGACGGCGGCTTCAGGACAGACGGACGGAGAGCTACGGGCGTCAGGCGGCTCAGGACAGACGGACGGCTCAGGACGACGGACTTGCAGAAGAGGGCGGGTCAGGCCAGACGGGTCGGCTCAGGTGGCTTCAGGCACGAGCGCTCAGGCGGCTGTCAGGAAGATGGGCGGCTCAGGACAGACGGACGGCTCCAGTCGGCTCAGGGAGACGGACGGCTTCGGACGGAGGAGAGGGCGGTCAGACAAGGCTTATGCCTCAACGAGGTAGGGGCTAGAAGGGGCGGCCGGCCTGCGAGGCGCACTGTCAGGCTGTGCGTGGCTTGCCGACTGGTGGTACCGGGCTAGGGAACGCCCTCAGGGCGGTGCGGCGGAGGAGGGAAGGGAATATGGACCGGAGACGCACTGTAGCCTGGAGCGTGGTCGTCCAGAATGGTGGTCCGGCTGGGAACACGCACCTCGGGCAGGGGAGTTGCGGGGAGGAGGAACAGGGCATACTGGACCTGGAGGGCATGTAGGCCTGGTACGTGTGCGCACCGGAGGGCTGGTGGTGGGCTGCCCAAGGAGAGCTGGTGCGTGGGGCTGCACAGGAGGGCTGGTGCGTGGGCGCTGCCACAGGAGGGCTGGTGCGTGGAGAAGGCACCGGATGACCGGACCGTGGAGGCGCACTACAGGTCTCGAGCACAAGCCTGCCCAACCCTACCTGCTGAATGCTCCGACCATGCAGTCGGCGGGCGAGGTGGATAGGCCACACTGGCTGTGCTACTGACGGGGACACCATGCGTAGGGCTTGGTGCCAGTACCCCGGCCCGAGAGAGCACTGGAGACCAGATGTCGTAGAGCGGCTTCATGGCACCTGGCTCGATGCCCACTCTACGCCGGCCGATATGAAGCGCTGGCTATGTACCCGCTGGGCAATGCACACGTACTGGAGACACTATGCGCACCTCCGCATAACACGGTGCCCTGCCCGGACCCTCTCTCTCCACGGTAAGCAGGGGACGTTGGCTCAGGTCTCCTACTGACTTACCACCACCTCCGTGTGCTCCCCAATACTTTTGGGGCTGCTCTCGGGCTTCCAGCTGCGCGCTTTCGTGTGTCCTCATAACGCCGCCTCTCGGCTTTCCGCTGCCTCCAGTCTGCTGGGGCGGCGTATTCTCCGGCTGTACCAGGCCCTTGCCATCCAAGATCTTCTCCAAGTCCAGGAGTCCTGAAACCCCTGCTCCTGGGTAACGCTGCTTGTCCGTTGTGGTGGTGATTCGTTACGCTCTTCCTTCTCCTCTTGAGAGGAGTAGTAGGAAGGATCGGAGGACCAATGCGCAGCTGGTAAGTGTCCATATTTAATAAAGCAAAATGAACACTGAACAAAACAACAAAAGTGAAACGAACGAAAACGTAACAGTCCCATATAGTGACCCAAAACAAAGGAACAGGAACATACACCCAACCCACACAAATACAAAACAGGCTACCTAAATATGGCTCCCAATCAGAGACAACGACTGACACTGCCCTCTGATTGAGACCATTCAGGCCAAACACATAGAAATAACAAACTAGACAATAGAATGCCACTCAATCACACCCTGACCAAACAAAACATAGAAACATACAAAGCAACTATGTCAGGGCGTGACACATGTACCATCCAACAACCAAAAAAACGATTGTATTTTCAGCTGTTTGAGAAGCTGGTGTAAAAAAACGAAAGTAAAAGACGCAAAAACTAAACTTAAGAACGGGAAGCATAGAAATAGGGCACATAGAATAGAGCTACAGCTTCTTAGACTTGCTTTCAATTAGAATGACATATCTACAACTATAATTTCTATGTGAATTTGGTCAGGTCACGCAAAAAGTCAGATATTGCAGCTTTAAATGTCAGTTTAAAAAAAAGTAAAAGGCCTCTTTAACACTTCCTCTCAAAGATACAGTACACCCAGTCTAAAATGACATGAATCATCTAAATCATCAACGAAAAAGTGTCTTTCCATTTACCTCATTAGAAATTGCAATACTGCCTTGCTTTTACAGTGCTCAATCATCGAGGGATAATGGGGGAAAAAATGCCAGTGGGTGGTAGTTGACTCTCGGTGGTAGTTAGGTGGCCACCTCACTAAGTTCTCATATCATTTCTGTGGAAGATTCTGGCCACGTGTAATGGACACAAATCTCTCTCCCTTGCTCTCCTTATCTCTTCTTGCTTTTGTCTTTCACTTTCCCTCCCCCCCTCTCCTTCTCCCTATATTACAACCCAGGCAGATGGCTGACTGCAAAGTAGAAAATTGCAGTTGGAATAATCAACATTCTATCCCGGTGGGTTCTGTGTGGGACCCTCCATAAGGCAAACACTGAGGGGTAATATAGCCTACTGGTAATAGTGCACAACGAAGTGGTCTCGCGGTTTAATAACCAAGCAGCGACTCGCCCATTCAATATGTGGATCATTTGGGGAATTTTTCATGACAGCTGGATCCAGAGTTCTGAGTTAGTCTGTTGTTATTTTTTAAACCAAAAAACCTACAGGTAACTGCCAAAATATAAGAAACACTAACATAAAGTGTCTTAAGAGGGCAATGGGCCACCACGAGCCAGAACAGCTTCAATTCACCTTCGCATAGAGGAGGGATGCCACACCAGTCTTCCCTGAGAAATTCCATCATATGGTGATTTGTTGATGATGGTGGAAAACACTGTCTCAGGCACYGCTCCAGAATCTCCCATGGGCTCAATTGGGTTGAGATCTGGTAACAGACGGCCATGGCATATGGTTTACATCATTTTCATGCTCATCAAGTCATTCAGTGACCACTCGTGCCCTGTGGATAGAGGAATTGTCATCCTATGGGGGGCATAGCCATGGTAGCCAAAATAATGGCCTGCCCCAGCATTTCCATACATGATGGGATGTTAATTGCTCAATTAACTCAGTAATCACAACTGTGTGGAAGCACCTGCTTTCAATATACTTTGTATCCTTCATTTACTCAAGTGTTTCCCTTATTTTGGCAGTTAACTGTAGCTAAGTCATTAGCAGTCAATTGTAATGCAAGTATTATACGCAACATCGCTCAATTCTCCCTTGGATAAGAGAAGGCTAATTAAACCTACTTTCTAATTAGTTTGTTGTGAAATCTGWTTCATTCCTTAAAGCTTGACTCCATAGAGGTTCAAACAACAATGATTGCACATCATTGCATGTGTGATAGACAGCAGAGTATGTACTAGTATTATTATTTTTTGGTATAATGCTGGATGCTCATTTTCTCAATACAAAAACAATAACAAATGTGCCTGGGGCGGCCAGTGGCCCTGTTTCACCTATCGCAGATCTCAGCTTTAATTGCATGTGAATATTACAGACAGTCCCWAGGTCTTACCATATAAATCTGAGTTTGTTGAAGGTCTTCAAAGGTAACTTCACTGGAGTGTGAACAAGTGGGATTTTGTTAGATCCTGCTATTTTGATTGGTTGGATTAAGCACGATATCCCCATCAAATATCTCATACTTTAAGCCGTTACGTTTCAGAACTCTAGGTGCATTTCAAGACACTTTTCGGCAAAGGAAAACCTAGTTATCACGGTGCAAACGCCTGCTATTTACATTTGGCTGCTAGGCCCGTAAAAGTGTATACATGACATTACCGAATCTCCACATCAGCTACAAACCTACAATACATTSTGATTTATAATTTGGTATAATACCATCTTATTATAAACGTGTCTTCCTCCAATCCTCGCCCTAGGTCCAGAAAATCGAGCAGATGTCAACATTTTCCTACTTCCTGGTCTTATTTACCCTACCAAGCAGACTGTTAAAGAGCACTGATAAAAACGGCCAGATTTATGCCCCCACAGACCCTTGGTGGAGGCAGCCAGGTAGAGAGCATCAATAATAAGATAACATTACCTACCCACGTCAAGGCACGAATCCGGGAGAGAGGCACACATGCTATTGATTTCGTGGTTCTGTGGATCACGCCTACAATTTACTGGAACCATATGGAGGGAGGGCAGTACGGTAACAACCTCTGCGGAGCTGGAGTGGAAATCCTGGGGCCTTGCCACGAGCACACTTCTTGTTATGTAGCCTAGATACTGTGTGTCTTCCATTCATTAGAGCCACTGTAGGGAGAGCGGAGGCTGGGGTCTCTTCTGAAATACAAGGCTTTGAAACGGTTGCCTGTTCCTGTTTGTCTTCTTCTTCAATTGTCATTGGGCATGAGCTGAGATTCTTCTGTTTGTCTTATATGACTGCAAACACTATGGCAGCTTTAAGGAAGAAAACTAGGTTTCATTTAAGAGTTGATTCTTGGGAGCTGTCCTCAAGCAGCCTCCTGAACCGTTCCAGACGAATGAGGTGTCAGGCCCCATGCTGTGTAGCCGGGTGAGGACCGAGGAGAAGGTAATGAAAGGAATCCCATCATGGTATCACTCCCAATTAAATAGACGCTATTGTGGAAATGTGATTTCTGTTCCGCATCACAGTTGCGTGTTGTGCTATCGACCATATGCCTCTGGTGATCTCAATGCTCTTGGCACATCATTTTAAACCAAAGCCAAGGTAAGATCAAGTTTAAAACACACTGACCTGCTTTGAACTATCTATCTGGCCAATGATAATTCTAATAAATGTCTGTCAGAGATGTTGTATTCACCTAATGTCATACACAAGACAATATGGCTTTCATCTAACATGGACGAGTACATGATAAATACCCATCTGGCAAAAATGGAGAGTCAAACACCTGTTTGTAAATGTCAACATTTACAACAGAATCGTGTTAAACAACATGCAAAGCTGTCCGGTCCCTTCATTTGGCCTGGGGCTATGCAAAGCTGCTAGTAATTAAACGTGACTGTGGTAACGTCAATTGATTTGAAGCGCAAACATTTTCTTCGCATTAGGCCAATAATTGAATTCTCCCGTCGACATGTCCCATATAACAAAATACATGTAGATACATAGCTCAAATGTATGTAATGCCTGACAATATTCCTGAAATGCATGGCTATGACATTTAAACTGCAGATGGCCAATGGTTCCTAATTCGCGTCTTAAATGACAATGTATGTATTGTTCAATGGAGACCAAGCCAAATTTGGCAATGATATATTTAAATTGTATGGTGAGTAAAACCCCTAACTTTTAACATTCTGTCATAAAGAGCACATTGACAAAAAAAACATGTCCCATCACAAGAAGTTAAAACAAATATGACTATAGTAAGTGCCTCTCTTGATCAAGATCGGGCACTAGGATGGTTTTATTATTTATTTATTTTAGTTTGTATCGATTTAAACAAATACATACATCGTACAACGCTCCACAATATTCAAAGTGTAGATCTAGGTCTTGTGCTTCCAATGAGTGGTTAGCAGTGTTATAGTGCGTTCAAACCAAGTGGGAAGTGAAAATTTACCACATCTGAGAAAAATCCACTTGAACGGCCCTTGAACTGTTGACAATAAAATAACTAGGGCTTTACAACGACGGTAAAAACATGGGATTATTTTGGGGGGTTAGTGGGTTAAAAATTCCTAGAAGTCGAGGGTGCAAGGAGGGTCATTCATATGTCTTTTTCATATTGGAAAATCTGATTTATGAATTCACCATGTGGTATATATTAAAGGGTACTTCATTACAGCCCATCTATCTACCTACCTCATCCCCATACTGTATTTATTTATCTTGCTCCTTTGACCCCAGTATCTCTACTTGCACATTCATCTTCTGCCACCTTCTACGCATTCCAAGTGTGTAATTGTCTGATATGTAATTACTTCTCCCCATGCCTATTTATTGCCTTAACTTCCTTATCTTACCTCATTTGCACTCACTGCAAATATACTTTTTGTTTTCTTTTGTTCTACTGTATTATTGACTATGTTTTGTTTATTCCATGTGTAACTCTGTGTTGTTGTATGTGTCGAATTGCTATGCTTTATCTTGGCCAGGTTGCAGTTGCAAATGAGAACTTGTTCTCAACTAGCCTACCTGGTTAAATAAAGGTGAAWWWWWTTWTAATAATTACATTTAACAGGCTTTTAAAAATGTAAAATTGGTGCACAATTTCTACTTAACATACCAAAGGGATGCAAAAGGCACTAACGGTACAATGAACGGTACACTGACTGAACTAGCCTGATCCTATACTGCTCGTGCTATTAGTGCGTTGTTTTTATAACATTGCATTTTTAAATGTGTGTGACTGTCCTTGTCCGTCAGTGTAAAAGTGTTTTGTTGCTTGTCATGTTTTGTGGTTTTTGGTGGACCCCAGGAAGAGTAGCTGCTGCTTCTGTAATGGGGATCCAAATAAATAAAACAAATAAACAAATAAATAAATTGCAGATTGAGGAGGGCCCCTGGCCCCGCGCCAGCCGGCGTCGGATACATCCTGCCGCCCCTCCCTTCCATCCGTACCGCATTCAGGAAATCCATCGCCCCTTCCTGGTTCCCCTCATGACACACGCACACACACACAGTCTTGTATAACTAACCTTGTGGGGATACACAAGTCAGTGCCATTCAAAATCCTATTTTCCCTCATCCCAAAACCTAACCTTAACCTTAAAACTAACACTATTTCAAATCTTAACCCTAAACCCTTTAGAAATAGCATTTCACCTTGCGGGGGACTACCAAAATGTCCCCAGTTGGTCAGATGTTTGTTCTGGTCCCCACAAGTATAGTTAAACAGGTCCACACACACACACACACCTCATTTAAAAAGAATCCCAGAACTATCAAATCCACTTCACCTTTCTTGTTTACACTAGAGCATGGGTTCTCACACTGTTTTGCTTCGTGACCCACCATAAGGGTTGAATAAAACATACACAGACCAAGGAACAGTTTAACATTTATGAACAATACCATCTTCTTCAAAAATGTTTTTTAACTGAATGTAGATTTGAGAAATGGACTGTATAATTATAAAATAATTTGTAACACATTTCTGGATTTAAAAAAATGGGCTTAGGTGGTGGGTGAGACAGGGGGCATGGCAATGGGCGTGAATCTGTGGTCTGTGTGGCTGAATTCTGTCTGGGTCCTGGGCAAGAACATTTGACACCATCATCTTGGCAGCTGAGAGAAAATGTTGCTAAAAATTCTAAATTCTAACTACCTCTGTAGTGAAAATTCTATTTTTTTTTAGCATAGGCCTTTTTATTTCTGCAACAACACACTCACTCATCACAAATTGTAAGCAAGCTAGTGACTGTGTCTCTGAAAAACATTGACATCGGGAAAAGAGGGTAGTCTATCAGCTGATCATTGATAATTTATGTAAATCTGCTAGCTAGCTAGCTCAAWATTTGTTTTTAYTGATTGTGATTTATCTTTAATGCTCTTAAATAACACCTTCATAATATAGCCTAAAATTCATAATCTTCTAACTCATGATATATGGCTGGCATGGCTTGTGTGGATATTTCAGTCAATATGGTGGTTAGCTAGAGTCTACACTACCCGTGTTCAGTGCTTAATTTGTAAATTGGGAGGTGCCGGAGCAAAAAGTGAGCGAGAGAGTGGGTGCCTGGGAGGTACAGGAACGCACTTCTGGGTGGATTGGCCTTCTGCAAACAGCAGAGGGGCCAGCCCATACTTTATTAGGAAAAATATATATAATTGTACAGTTGAAGTCGGAAGTTTACATACACTTAGGATGGAGTCATTAAAACTCGTTTTTCAACCACTCCACAAATTTCTTGTTAACAAATTATAGTTTTGGAAAGTCGGTTAGGACATCTACTTTGTGCATGACACAAGTAATGTTTCCAACAATGTTTTACAGACAGATTATTTCACTGTATCAAATTCCAGTGGGTCAGAAGTTTACATACACTAAGTTGACTGTGCCTTTAAACAGCGTGGAAAATTCCAGAAAATTATGTAATGGCTTTAGAAGCTTCTGATAGGCTAATTGACCTCATTTGAGTAAATTGGAGGTGTACCTGTGAATGTATTTCAAGGCCCACCTTCAAACTCAGTGCCTCTTTGCTTGACATCATAGGAAAATCAAAAGAAATCAGCCAAGACCTCAGAAAAAAAATTGTAAACCTCCACAAGTCTGGTTCATCCTTGGGAGCAATTTCCAAACGCCTGTAGGTACACGTTCATCTGTACAACAATAGTACGCAGTATAACAACGGTGGGACCACGCGGCCATCATACCGCTCAGGAAGGAGACACGTTCTGCCTCCTAGAGATTAACGCACTTTGGTGCGAAAAGTGCAAATCAATCCCAGAACAGCAAAGGACATTGTGAAGATGCTGGAGGAAACAGGTACAAATTATCTATATCCACAGTAAAACAAGTCCTATATCGACATAACCTGAAAGGCTGCTCAGCAAGGAAGAAGCCACTGCTCCAAAACCGCAATAAAAAGCCAGACTACGGTTTGCAACTGCACATGGGGACAAAGATCATACTTTTTGGAGAAATGTCCTCTGGTCGGATGAAACAAAAATAGAACTGTTTGGCCATAATGACCATCGTTATGTTTGGAGGAAAAAGGGGGAGGCTTGCAAGCCGAAGAACACCATCCCAACTGTGAAGCACGGGGGTGGCAGCATCATGTTGCGGGGTTCTTTGCTGCAGGAGGGACTGGTGCACTTCACAAATAGATGGCATCATGAGGATTGAAAATGATGTGGATATATTGAAGCAACATCTCAAGACATCAGTCAGGAAGTTAAAGCTTGGTCGCAAATGAGTCTTCCAAATGGACAATGATCCCAAGCATACTTCCAAGTTGTGGCAAATGGCTTAAGGACCAAAAGTCAAGGTATTGGAGTGGCCATCACAAAGCCCTGACCTCAATCCTTTGTGGGCAGAACTGAAAAAACGTGTGCGAGCAAGGAGGCCTACAACCTGACTCAGTTACACCAGCTCTGTCAGGAGGAATGGGCCAAAATTCACCCAACTTATTGTGGGAAGCTGGTGGACGGCCACCCGACATGTTTGACCCAAGTTAAACAATTTAAAAAGGCAATGCTACCAAATACTAATTGAGTGTATGTAAACTTCTGACCCACTGGGAATGTGATGAAAGAAATAAAAGCTGAAATAAATCACTCTACTATTATTCTGACATTTCACATTCTTAAAATAAAAGTGGTGATCCTAACTGACCTAAGACAGGAATTTTTATAGGATTAAATGTCAGGAAATGTGAAAACTAAGTTTAAATGTATTTGGCTAAGATATATGTAAACTTTGACTTCAACTGTATATATATAAACACTCAGCAAAAACCCAAAGGACATCCAGCACTTACACAACTGTGGGAGTCCATATGAGCCATCATCCCTGTGGAACGCTTTCAACACCTTGCAGAGTCCATGCCTGACGAATTGAGGCTGTTCTGAAGGCAAAAGGGGGTGTGTGCGACTCAATGTTCGGAAGGTGTTCCTAATGTTTTGTACACTCAGTGCATATAATAAAGGACACGGCCGGGGGCCCATGAGCCAGTTTTTTTCTCTGTTGTCATAATCATCTATATCAGTGGCTCCCAACCAGGGGTACTTGGCCTATCCACAGGGGGTACTTGAGAAGACTCATAACACCATTGACCTACTGGAAAAAATGCACTACGGGGTACTTCAGGGCTACTCMGGGCAGAGCAAWATTCAGTTGGTGGTACAGTAACCGAAAAAGGTTGGGAACCAYTGGTCTATATTGATCATTTGGCTGACCAGTGGGCAACGGCCGGCACCCCTACCAAGATGGGCAGGCCCAGTTTTCTGATTGGCTGAGCTGAGATGGCTCAAATTCACATTCAAAGTCAAACGTGCATCATCAAAGAGAGWGAGACCAGCTCTGACTGTCAGTCATTCAGTCAAAACAGGGTGGTGCCGAAAAAGAGAGACCAGAAAAGGGTTCGAGGCCTAAATGTGTGAAATTAACCAACTTATTTGCTCAAAAATCAGGTTCTGCTGGTCCAAGTGCTGTGTCTGTGGTGCAGTCRAGGTAGGAAGAAAACAAAGAAAGACACACCCAAGCACACTGACACAGATCATGTAGCCTACTACAGCCAGTTAGCAATGGTGTAAAGTACTTCAGAAAATACTTTTAAGTACTACTTAACTAATTTTTGGGGGTATCTGTACTTTACTATTTATATTTTTGAAAACTTTTACATCTACTCCACTACATTCCTAAAGAAAATAATGTACTTTTTACCCCATATTTCCCCTGACACCTAAAAGTACTCGTTACATTTAGAATGCGCAAGCAGGACAGAATTATGGCACCTATCAAATTTATAAAAAATGATCAACTGAAATATCACATTTGCATAAGCATTCAGACCCTTTACTCAGTACTTTTTTGAGCACCTTTGCATTTACATTTACGTCATTTAGCAGACGCTCTTATCCAGAGCGACTTACAAATTGGAAAGTTCATACATATTCATCACCACTGGTCCCCCCGTGGGGAATGAACCCACAACCCTGGCGTTGCAAGCGCCATGCTCTACCAACTGAGCCACACGGGACCTTTGACAGTGATTACAGCCTCAAGTTTTCTTGGGTATGACGCTACAAGCTTGGAACACCTGTATTTGGGGAGTTTCTCCCATTCTTCTCAACAGATCCTCTCAAGCTCTGTACAGCTATTTTCAGGTCTCTTCCGAGATGTTCGATCAGGTTCAAGTCTGGCTCTGGCTGGGCCTCTCAAGGACATTCATGTCCCGAAGCCACTCCTGCATTGTCTTGGATGTGTGCTTTGGGTTGCTGTCCTGTTGGAAGGTGAACCTTCGCACCAGTCTGAGGTCCTGAGTGCTCTGGAGCAGGTTTTCATCAAGGATCTCTCTGTACTTTGCTCCCACCACCATGCTTCACCGTAGGGATGGTGCCAGATTTCCTCCAGACGTGATGCTTGGTATTCAGGCCAAAGAATCTTGCGGGCTGTCGTCCCTTTTACTGAGGAGTGGCTTCCGTCTGGCCACTCTACCATAAAGGCCTGATTGGTGGAGTGCTGAAGAGATGGCTGTCCTTCTGGAAGGTTCTCCCATCTCCACAGAGGAACTCTAGAGCTCTGTCAGAGTGACCATCGGGTTCTAGGTCACCTCCCTGACCAAGGCCCTTCTTCCCCGATTGCTTAGTTTGGCCGGGCGGCCAGCTCTAGGAAAAGTCTTGGTGGTTCCAAACTTCTTCCATTTAAGAATGATGGAGGCCACTGGGTTTTGGGGGACACTCAATGCTGCAGACATKTTTTGGTACCCTACCCCAGATCTGCGCCTTGACACAATCCTGGCTCGGAGCTCTACGAACAATTCCTTCGACCTCATGGCTTGTTTTTTTTYCTCACATTCCCTGTCAACTCTGGGACTTTATATAGACAGGTATGTGCCTTTCCAAATCATGTCCAATGAATTTAATTTTCCACAGGTGGACTCCAATCAAGTTGTAGAAACATCTCAAGGATGATCAATGGAAACAGGATGCACCTGAGCTCAATTTCGAGTCTCATAGCAAAGGGTCTGAATACTTATGTAATTAAGGTATTTGTGTTTCTTATTTTTAGTACATTTGCAAACATTTCAAAAAAACAGTTTTTGCTTTGCCATTATGGGGTATTGTGTGTAGATTGATGATGATTTTTATTTATTTAATCAATTTTAGAATAAGGCTGTAACGTAACAAAATGTGGAAAAAGGGAAGGGGTCTGAATACATTTCGAATGCAATGGGTATGTCCAAACWATTTTTGCTATTTTCACAACCACATTTATCAGCGCAGTTGCTGGCGTTGGGGTGAATGGCCTAGGTTTAGATGAATAAACAACTTGTGGGTGTGTCGAGGCTTGCCCTCACTGGCCAATCAGAATGTGCTCCATGGCTAAATATGTTGTCGCTTCAAGTTGTGTATTTATGGTCTTTTATGTATTGCCTTAGAATCAACTCCAATTCCAATGTTAGTCCGTTAAAATGTAGACCTGTCTCATCTTTGCTAAATATGTTAACTTGAAACTGTTTGCAGTCCACATTGTTCTAAGTAATTGCATGGCTTCAATGTGGAAATACTGTATATACATAGCATTCACACTGATTAAGGGCCGACTGTAAAATTCTATTATGGCTGAGCATGGACATGCCAAACTTTGTCTATAATTAAGATTCAATTCACTAAAAAGAGAGCAAATAACTATAATAAAATTCTAAACAGAAAGAATCAACAACTTGTTGTAAATATGCTATGTCTAAATACACTTACCGGCATCATAATTGCTTTCTGTGGGAATATAATATTAAAACAACACAAACTATGGATCGTTTTGCACACGTCCAAACTTTTCACAGTAGCTGGACAAAGATCCAATATAAAGAGAACGGGATAATGTCCACTCACCCTTAAACTGCTCCCAAATATATTGTTCTATGTACATATTGGGTGGGCTATGGAGGGCTCAGATATTAAGAAAGATGAAACGGAAAACAAACAATTGTTACAGGAAAATAACTTCTAAATACGAGGTTCACCGGTATTCACCGAGGTTCTCATCTCTCGTTTCATGATGGGCATGGACAGGGCGCCTACGTCACAGAGGGCGTTTTTGCACATCTCCAAAGCATGGCTAAAATAATATAGCCCTGCCTACAATACATAGATAAAAATGGAATGTCAGCTCACGGTTTTGCTCCTATCAAACTTAACATTTTAATAAAGCTTTGGTGATTCAGATTTATTTCCAAGCAATCTCACAAGCCAAAAACTTTATAGACGGTCTTGACTAGCCTACTTGATTACGTTGGGCAGGACAATAAGAAAACTGCCTTCATTGAGAGGGGAGGCTATGCTTGGTTTTTAATCGAATGAAACGAAATGGGGGAAAAACATGAGTGTTTTTTATGTTTCTAAATACAGAAGTATACCCAGCAGCAAATCGCATCTTGTTCCATGAGCATACAGTATGGGCAGTGTGCGTCACGGCTGGATAGGCTGCGTTTCYGCTGTCAAAATTCATGCCATAACCAACTACATTTTAAAATTGTGTTCACCATTTATTTATTATTAAATCCCACATGAATAAAACATGTACTAATCAATAGTAAAGTCTTTCTGCAGTCCCTAATCAAAAGTGAGGGCTATATATACTTTATAAATGTTTTGAGTGACCTGTGAAATTTCTCACAAAAAGACTGGTATGCCATTGGTAGACATTCCTGCTGTACCTGGTAAAAGAACAAGCACACAACACAGGATGTTTAAGGAAATATATATATATATATATATATATGTGTGTGTGTGTGTGTGTGTGTGTGAATAACTAGCTTACTAAAATTTACAAAATGGTGAGTAAAGGGTTTGTAAATACCTTTAAAATAAAGTGTTACCTTAAGGGGGTTGTTGGGCCCAGCACATGCAGTGTGGTCCCCTGGTCTTCCTGTCCCAGTGGTGCTAGGTTGCTGCAGTCAAGTGTAGTGGATGTAGGGAGAAAACAAACATACAGAGAGCGAAAGAGTGATAGAGAGAGACACATGTAATGCCAATTTATTTATATTTTGGCTCTATATTATATACAGTGGGGAGAACAAGTATTTGATACACTGCCGATTTTGCAGGTTTTCCTACTTACAAAGCATGTAGAGGTCTGTAATTTTTATCATAGGTACACTTCAACTGTGAGAGACGGAATCTAAAAAAAATCCAGAAAATCACATGATTTTTAAGTAATCATTTGCATTTTATTGCATGACATAAGTATTTGATCACCTACCAACCAGTAGAATTCCGGCTCTCACAGACCTGTTAGTTTTTTCTTAAGAAGCCCTCCTGTTCTCCACTCATTACCTGTATTAACTGCACCTGTTTGAACTCGTTACCTGTATAAAAGACACCTGTCCACACACTCAATCAAACAGACTCCAACCTCTTCACAATGGCCAAGACCAGAGAGCTGTGTAAGGACATCAAGGATAAAATTGTAGACCTGCACAAGGCTGGATGGGCTACAGGACAATAGGCAAGCAGCTTGGTGAGAAGGCAACAACTGTTGGCGCAATTATTAGAAAATAGAAGAAAATAGAAGAAGTTCAAGATGATGGTCAATCACCCTCGGTTGGGCTCCATGCAAGATCTCACCTCGTGGGGCATCAATGATCATGAGGAAGGTGAGGGATCAGCCCAGAACTACACGGCAGGACCTGGTCAATGACCTGAAGAGAGCTGGGACCACAGTCTCAAAGAAAACCATTAGTAACACACTACGCCGTATGGATTAAAATCCTGCAGCGCACACAAGGCCCCTGCTCAAGCAGGGCGATGTCCAGGCCCGTCTGAAGTTTGCCAATGACCATCTGGATGATCCAGAGGAGGAATGGGAGAAGGTCATGTGGTCTGATGATTCAAAAATAGAGCTTTTTGGTCTAAACTCCACTCGCCGTGTTTGGAGGAAGAAGAAGGATGAGTACAACCCCAAGAACACCATCCCAACCGTGAAGCATGGAGGTGGAAACATCATTCTTTGGGGATGCTTTTCTGCAAAGGGGACAGGACGACTGCACCGTATTGAGGGGAGGATGGATGGGGCCATGTATTGCGAGATCTTAGCCAACAACCTCCTTCCCTCAGTAAGAGCATTGATGATGGGTCGTGGCTGGGTCTTCCAGCATGACAACGATCCGAAACACACAGCCAGGGCAACTAAGGAGTGGCTCCGTAAGAAGTATCTCAAGGTCTGGAGTGGCCTAGCCAGTCTCCAGACCTGAACCCAATAGAAAATCTTTGGAGGGAGCTGAAAGTCCGTATTGCCCAGCGACAGCCCCGAAACCTGAAGGATCTGGAGAAGGTCTGTATGGAGGAGTGGGCCAAAATCCATGCTGCAGTGTGTGCAAACCTGGTCAAGAACTACAGGAAACGTATGATCTCTGTAATTGCAAACAAAGGATTCAGTACCAAATATTAAGTTCTTGCTTTTCTGATGTATCAAATACTTATGTCTTCAATAAAATGCTAATTAATTACTTAAAAATCATACAATGTGATTTTCGGGATTTTTGTTTTAGATTCCGTCTCTCACAGTTGAAGTGTACCTATGATAAAAATTACAGACCTCTACATGCTTTGTAAGTAGGAAAACCTGCAAAATCGGCAGTGTATCAAATACTTGTTCTCCCCACTGTATATGTATACTAATGAACCATTATGTATGACAGCCAGCACTTATATTTGCAATATAAGTAGCTAGGCTTTCATGCGCCAATGGTCATCTATTAGGTATTCATTCAGTAGTCTATCTTCTTTATCTAATAAATGTGTTTATTATTCGCAACTAGGATATTGCTGGGCCCAGCACAGGCTGTGTGGTCCACTGGTCTTCTGGTGCCAGTGCTGTGGAAAAGGATGCCAGGCTTAGCAGAGAAAGCTCAGAGGTGAGTGCAGTGGAGGTAGGAAGAAAACAGAGACGCACAGAATCAAATCAAACTGTATTAGTCACATGCATCGAAACAACAGGTGTAGACCTTACAGTGAAATGCTTACTTACGAGCCCCTAACCGAACGCAGTTTTAAAAAATACGGATAAGAATAAGAATAAAAAAAGTAACAAGTAATTAAAGAGAAGCAGTAAAATAACAATAGCGAGACTATATACAGGGGGTACCGGTACAGAGTCAATGTGCAGGGTCACCGGTTAGTTGAGGTAATATGTACATGAAGGTAAAGTTATTAAAGTGACTATGCATAGATGATAACAACAGAGAGCAGCAGCGGTGTAAAAGAAGGGGGGTGGGGGGGGGGGGGCAATGCAAATAGTCTGGGTAGCCATTTGATTAGATGCTCTTATGGCTTGGGGGTAGAAGCTGTTTAGTAGCCTCTTGGACCTGGACTTGGTGCTCTGGTACCGCTTGCCGTGCGGTAGCAGAGAACAGTCTATGACTAGGGTTGCTGGAGTCTTTGACAATTTTTAGGGCCTTCCTCTGACACCGCCTGGTATATAGCTCCTGGATGGCAGGAAGTCACTTTAATAACTCTCTGTAGGTAGATAGTGTGGTCTACAGCTTATCATGAGATACTCTCCTTCAGGCGAGCAATAGCTCAAGACGTCCTTAGATATCTTGCACCAGCTGTTATTTAAAAAAATACATAGTCCACCGCCCCTTGTCTTACCAGACGCCGCTGTTCTATCCTGCCGGTGCAGCGTATAACCATCCAGCTGTATGTTGATAGTGTCGTCGTTCAGCAACGACTCCGTGAAGCATAGGATATTACAGTTTTGAATGTCCCGCTAATAGTTTAATCTTCCACGTAGGTCATCTATTATATTGTCCAAAGTTTGCACGTTTGCTAGCAGAATGGAAGGAAGTGGGGGTTTATTCGATCGYCTACCAATTCTCAGAAGGCAGCCCGCCCTCCGGCGATTCTGCCAGTCTGTGGTGAGTAATCACAGTCCTGATGTCCAGAAGTTATTTTCGGTCATAAGAGACGGTAGCGGCAACATTATTTACAAAATAATTGTATTTTTTTTTTTAAATTATTTACAAACAACGCAAAAAAACTAACAAAAAAACAAAATCGGTTGGGGGCACGTAAAACATCTGCCTTCTTCTCYGGCGCAATTTTGTACTGTCAGTTCCTTAATATGTTGGCTCTATATGAATGAAGGTTCCCGGGARCACCCTGAGGGCATTGAGAGCATTTCGGAGTTGGATGTATTTTAATTTTGTAAGATAAGATCTGTATCATTTTTGTAGCCATTGCTTTTGGTATGTGTCAAGTACAATACAAATGTATTTTGACAAAATACATTGTAGCTGCAGCAGCCAATTAGAAGACTTGGAAGCSTGGCTTGTTGGGGGCTTTTTGGCCTCCAATGAGACAGATTGTGTTGTGTTCTGTGATACGTATTTTAAATCATTTCCCCCCCCCCCCGTATGGGTTCTTCGTTTGGTTGATTCGCATTGTTAAGCATCATTAGGTGAGCTTGTTCAAAGAGCAGGAATCTGCAAGACTTTGACCAGGTAATACCAGTTAGCGTTGATGGTTTAATCTGAAGAATATCAAGACGCCGTATCCACAAAGCCCTTATCGAAGTGTTTGAAGCTTTGGTTCCCCCACTACAGAGGCTTCTAGTTGTAACTTTACCTCCCTCAACAGCATTGCCTACATTTCACCTTGGCACAGAGAACCAGAAAGTGACACAAAGGGTGAAAAAGTAGTTGTGGCAACCTTAGTTATGATCTGATTCCCGCCTCGTGTTCTCTGCAGTCCTGCATGATGGACTGATCCGACTGCCTGAAATCTTTTGAAATGGAGGCAGTGCAGCTCGCTTTCTGCCGYGGCTTTATTAAAAGCGACGGSTAAACGCCGTGCGGCCGCAGTGGCAGTAATTGCGATACATTTTGTGCCTGAGATAAGATCTGCCAGACAGCACATAGCCCATTAGCCCCGGCCATGAGAAACCATGTGTATGGCAACACTAGGCTAAACTGATTATACACACACTGGAAACACGGTGCAAGTCGCCTAGCGATGAACCCCGTTCGTTATGTTATTAATGCAAATTGGCCAGTTATTTTCCCCTGATGAAGATGATTGAAGTTCTATCGTCGGGATGATTCCATTTAGGTTCACAGAGTAGAGCCTTGGAAATTGGAGGTGAGGCTAGAGATGGAACTAAAGTGGATTAACACGGCGTAACCCTCAAAAACCTGCCTAAGTGTCCACACTGCCGTATGAAAAGACCACACCTCGAGTTTTTCATTACTCTTGAGCTCAGAATCTCTCAATTGATACTGCTTGAGAGGTCTCGGGCCAAAGTTGTCATCAGAACAGCTGTCAAACTGACATGAAGTGTTGGCGGTATTGTGTAAGATCCTATCATGTTTGCCCCAAGAGCATTAGGTGTACCTGCTGATGTCATAGGCCTCTTGAGCAATCTCTATAAGAAAAACCCAATGTATTGGAAATTCAATGAAAGCAGTCAGAGTAACACAGCATCCATCCATGTAACACAGCATCCATCTTGAACTGTAGCGACCTTCACCATTCATAGCAGTTAGTCTTACAGATGAAAACATTAGGAATACCGGCCTGTACATCTTACTGTAGTGTTCAGACCGTGTGTCACACCTGTTAATTTAGATACATCGATTCTCAGAAGGCCTACAGTGTAACTGTTTACTGTACATCCCTTGTGCTTACGTCCTGTTCTCTTACAATTGAGCTCATTGATAGCAATCCATTTTATTCCATTCATTTTCTTGGCACAAATTACAATCTATATCGTCATACTGCCGCCTACGAGGACAATATATTATAGCACTCCCAGAAGATAACAGGCTAAACAAGGCTGACTTGCAATCTGCAAAAATTGTACCGGAGGTTCTCAGTGAGTCCAGTGGAGTTTTAGCCTGGTCACAGATTTGTTTGTGCCATTGCCAACTCCATCGCTGTCCCTGTCATGTTTGGCATGACAATGAGTGACAAGGAGTTGGCATGAAAGCACAAACAAACTGACCCTCAGGCTAGTGTAGTTTGACAGCAAACTGGACAAAGACGGGACCCTACCTTTTCCCCATTCCACTTGTTCACCTGCATTAGAGTGGAGACGATAATTGAAAGCTTCATTAATGACAGAGGGAGGCGGCATTATAAATAACAGTGTAACGTCTGCTTCCAACTCACACTCTCAAACACGTAGATCCCCTGAACGCAGCTCACTTTCCAGCCCACTCTCAAACACATAGATCCCCTGAGCGCAGCTCACTCTCCAGATCCCAATCACCTGAATTCTGATCACCTGTTCACACACCTGTATGTCATTATCACACACTATTTAGTTCAGTTCTTTGCACCCCATCATTGTAAGTTTTTTTTGTTGTTGTTTTGACACACTTCTATTTGGAGCACTGGTGTTCCTGTAATTTAAATCTGCCCGTGTATGATATATATATTTTTCTCTCTCTTTCTTCCCTGCCTGTACTTTAGCCTATTGGATTTCCTGTTATCAACCCATTGCCTGATCTCCTGGATGACGTTACTAGTCTGTTCCCTGCCTGTACTGTTGCCTTTTTGGACCCCCTGTGTATGACCTTCTGCCTGCCCCTGGACCCAGCTACCTGTCTCCTCCTGTGTATGACCTTCTGCCTGCCCCTGGACCCAGCTACCTGCCTCCTCCTGTGGTCCTTTACTAATAAACACCTGCAGCGCCCTGCGCTTGAAACCAGCTCTGTCTCCCATCGTGTTCATTACAAACAGGTGATATTGTGTTATTTAATGGACTAGATTAAGAGCCCCTGACACCAGGGCTACTGCGGTCTGCACTTGGGTCTTACCTCGCTTCCTGATAGACATGGTATATTGCTGATGGATGGCTATACCTCCAAGAAGTCTCACTAAACAGACACTTGAACAATGATGTTTCACCTGCTTTTCAGACGTATGGCTAACAAACATTGGGCATAGCTAAGTTCTAGAAGTTATTTTTCACAAAATCTACATGACGGCTCTCCAAGAACAGGGTTGGAGAGCCCTGGATTAGTCARATTGACACAGTTGTGGCTAAATTACAAGGAAACATAGTTAAGTTGTTTGTGTTTTGCATCTGCCTGGCTGGCCTGCCCTGAAGGGGCAGAAGAGCTCTCCTAGTATAGACTGTGGCCATATCTGAGAGGTGTTTCAGAATACCACTTTATATAACAATATCCAGGCTTGTCTTAGCCAAGGCTTCTCCTCTAGCCTGTTTGTTTAGGGGGATTTCATACCCTCTTCTGGCTACGACTTGTAAGCCTTCTGGGATTTCAAAATGAGACAATGGGKCTTCTTGCTCGCGAGTTGACATTCACTTTAAAACACGGTCAACAACCATGTGTACTTGTTTGCAAGCCAGTCAGAGGATTTTGCCAGAGCCTATGGGCTCTAATGCATGTTATAATTGCCTTGAAGTGCTGAAGCTTTCGCCAAAACAAGTTCTAAGTATGCCCCATGTATTCATCACTTCATGGTTTGTGTCATTATTTAACCATCTGCGTATTAGTACCAAGGGCTTCGGCTATAAGRAGGCTGGCAGACACTAACTTAATTTGAGSCCACGTGAGGTCTTGAACCATAATGGTGGCAACAGAATTAGGAGGTGCAATTACCTGCGGCACAGCCTGATATGGATCAACTCCATGGTTTCCCTTTGTGAAAGTCTCATTGTCTCCTGATTATTGCATTTCCTGTCAGTAGCCTACGGAGGAACCGTGCAGACTCAGCAGTGGTTTTCACATCAGTACCGGWCCATAGAGGCACATTCAGAGCAGAATGGGAAATTATAAAAAAATGGGTGTTAAATAAAACAGACAATATTATATATCATTTGACTTTGCAAACTTCTGTTGTAGGCTATTTAGATTACAAACACCTAATGTCAACTTTTAGATTTTGWGGCAGKGCTTGCAAACKATCACAGATTACATGGGGAAAACAAGCATTTCGGTACACCCGCTGAACACGTGACAMATAAAATTTGATTTGAAACCCAGCCGTGAGCTGCTCAGTGACACGGGCCTACTGGATGTGGCCTGCCACATCTGTGAACAAAAAGTTATACAGCTGCACCTTGACCGGCTACATCACMGCTTGGCATTTGACCAAAAAGCRCTATAGAGGGTAGTGCGTATGACCCAGTACATCACTGGGGCCGAGCTCCCTGCCATCCAGGACCTCTATACCAGGTGGTGTCAGAGGAAGGCCCCTAAAAATTGTCAGACTTCAACCCAAGTCATAGACTGTTCTCTCTGCTACCGCATGGCAAGCGGTACCGATTCACCAAGTCTGGAACCAACAGGACCCTGCAAAGCTTCTACCCCCAAGCCATAAGCCTGCTAAATATTTAGTCCGGGTAGCTATTTAACTATCTGCATTGACTGTTTTTGAAGCATCACATGCGCTTCTGCTACTGTTTACTATCTGTCACTTTATTCCTGGTTACATGTACATATCTATCTCAATTACCTCGTACCCTTGCACATCGACTCGGTACTGGTACCCATTGWATAGAGCCAAGTTATTGTTACTCATTGTGTATCTATTACTTTTCTATTATTTCACCATTTTCTTTCTCTGCATTGTTGGGAAGGAAGTAAGCATTTCACTGTTAGTGCACACCTGTTGTTGGCGACGCATATGACGAATACAATATGATTTGATTTAGATGACGGTTGCATCAACGCAGCCCGTAGCTGCTTTAAAACAAAATCTGATTGCATGCTGATAACTTGCAACAGGTAGTTTACCTCAGGCATATCTTCTGGATGATATTAGCCGTGACATTGTCGTACTAAGAGGCTGAGTTTCAATGCGTGTGTTTGKTTGAACTGGAAATGGATGAGAAATAATTCATCGTTAAGGCATAGACTTTCTCCCTCGAGGCAATGAGGGGGGTTTGATTAATCTGGCCCGGGGTACACCGGGTATGGCCCGTCGCGTCATCAGGCGAAAGCAGGGAAAGAGGTGCGTCCTTCTAAAATCAAACAGTAATCTGCCCWCACGTCTGGAGAGCTACTGGGTGTGCAGGCTTTTGATCAAGCACTGCTCAAAAACAGAGGCAGTTTATCAAGGTCTGGTTGAGCAGCTCATTACTAAAATGTGGTTTGTTAGAGGGGGACTGGAATAAAAACCTGCACACCCATTAGCTCTCCTRGAGGAGGGTTTACTACCCTTGATGTAAAACATTGCAACATTACAATCAAATTAGTTTTATGCTTTTCGAAATAATTTGKCTCATTCAATATATCAAATGGCTATGGTAGGCTACAAATATTTTTATTCAGCTGAAGCAAGACCACACATTTTCAGGAAATKTACCTTTTCTAGTTTAGTCATATTTATCTTAGAAGTGTTTATTTTGCAGGCTGACTAGCATCTATTGACTTGCAATGTCCCATACACTGGATACTCAAATCAACTGGAAGTATCTACAGTGCCTTTGGAAAGTATTCAGACCCCTTGACTTTTTCCACATTTKGTTACGTTACAACTTTATTCTAAAATGTATTAAATCGTTTTTTCCCCTCATCAATCTACACAAAATACCCCATAATGACAAAGCAAAAAACGTTTTACAACTTTATTTATTACAAATAAACTGAAATATCACATTCACGTAAGTATTCAGATCCTTTACTCAGTACTTGCTGAAACACCATTGGCAGCGATTACAGCCTCGAGTCTTCTTGGGTATGACGCTACAAGCTTGGCACACCAGTATTTTGTGAGTTTCTCCCATTCTTCTCTGCAGATCCTCTCAAGCTCTGTCAGGTTGGATGGGGAGCGTTGTCTCTCCTGAGATGTTCAATCGAGTTCAAGTCCGGGCTCTGGCTGGGCCACTCAAGGACATTCAGAGACTTGTCCCGAAGCCACTCCTACGTTGTCTTGGCTGAGTGCTTAGGGTCGCTGTCCTGTTGAAAGGTGAACCTTCGCCCCAGTCTGAGGTCCTGAGCACTCTGGAGCAGGTTTTCATCAAGGATCTCTCTGTACTTTGCTCCGTTCATCTGCCTCATCTGCCTCGAAACATCCCCACAGCATGATGCTGCCACCACCATGCTTCACGGTAGAGATATTGCCAGGTTTCCTCCAGATGTGACGCTTGGCATTCAGGCCAAAGAGTTCAATCAGACCAGAGAACTTATGTCGAGTCTTTAGGTGCCTTTTGGAAAACTCCAAGCGGGCTGTCATGTGCTTTTACTGAGTGGCTTCCGTCTGGCCAGTCTACCATAAAGGCCTGATTGGTGGAGTGCTGCAGAGATGGTTGTCCTTCTGGAAGGTTCACCCATCTCCATAGAGGAACTCTAGAGCTCTGTCAAAGTGACCATCGGGTTCTTGGTCACCTCCCTGACCAAGGCCCTTCTTCCCAGATTGCTTAGTTTGGCCGGGCGGCCAGCTCTAGGTGGTCTTGGTGGTTCCAAACTTCTTCCATTTAAGAATGATGGAGGCCATTGTGTTCTTGTGGACCTTCAATGCTGCAGACATTTTTTGGTACCATTCCCCAGATCTGTGCCTCGACACAGTCCTGTCTCAGAGCTCTACGGACAATTTCTTCGACCTCATGGTCGTAAATGTGATCTGTTTTTTATGATTAATATATTTGCAACAATTTCTAAAAACCTGTTTTCACTTTGTCCTTATGGGGTATTGTGTGTAGATTGCTGAGGATTTTTTGTTATTTAATACATTTTTAGAATACTGAATACTTTCTGAAGGCACTGTACAAAATAMGTTTTGAAGGCCCATATTCAAAAATGTTTTTTCCTAAAATTCATGTTYACCGCRATTGAACCGAAACCCAACTAATACAATGGTGAAGTGAATGCTTAGTTTAGTCAAAAATAATTGTTTAAATTAATCATATGAATCGTTCAAAAAAGTAAATCAACTTTTTATGACCTTATTCATGAGTATTGGTGGAAAGTTTTTTGGAACATGATGAAAAGATAAATACATGCTAATAATAGCTAAACCAGTTAACTAGAGGTTACAAGATATGTTTTGAATTGGCTACCTAGTTAATCTGTTCTCTATCATATTTTATAGGCTAGGCCTACCTGCTGCTGCAATGTCCGACTCGCTCGCTCTCCTTGAGCAATTGCCCACTAGTCTGGCACTATGGAGGTGATGTGCTCAAATAGATGCACTAGTGTTATTCTGATCCTGGCTGATATGTTRAAWTTTATTTGATTAAATATTTTAAAACTGTGGCTAAATAAAATACATTATGAGAAATTATGAAATTCATTTCCATTACTTTTCAGATTTGATCATTTCCCCAAACTCTTCCAGGCCTGGGAAACACCATTTTAAAATKCCATTACTTTTCCAGGATTTTCATGATGCAAGAACCCTGCATCAGACAGAGCTGGGCTCCTGGCTCATGCCTGGAAGGCAGCCCGGTTTCAAATCAAATGCAATCAACTTTCAGCCAGTGTGAAACACACCTACATGGGCGCCCAGGCGAGATTAATAGAACACCCTTAACCCTTAATTTATTTCTGTCAGGGTTACGCCCCCTTTCTGTCATTAACGCGTTTCATATAATCTCCCCCTCCCTCTCTCTCTTGAAACTGTCCACAGAATATGCGCTCCTTCAAAGGAGTCCACAGCATGCTCTTGTTGTTGCGCGCCTACCTCTTTGTAATCTCCAATCAGATAGTTAGCGGCTTGTTGTGTAGCTTCCTAAATATGTCTATGTACAATAAAAATGTGTTGATATCACAGACATGGGGTGATATAAAATCGTGTAACTTGAAAAGGGAATTATTAATTAATTCATGTTAAAAGACTGATGTATTTGGTATTTTATTAGGATCCCCATTAGCTGTTGCAAAAGCAGCAGCTACTCTTCCTGGGGTCCACACAAAACATCAAACATAATTACATAATACAGAACATCATTAGACAAGAACAGYTCAAGAACAGAACTACATACAGAACTACTGATATGTTGCTGAGAACCATTCAAAATAACTGTATTTGACAAAAACTGGTACAACCAAATTCCCATGTGGTCTAAATTAAAGGGCACTTAATTTAATATCATAATATAAATTCAATATGACTGCACAATGTCTACTTAAAATATTAAAGCAACGCAAAAGGGYCTCATTTCGTGGAATGACCCAGGTAGCTTACCCCTGGGATATCTTTTTGTGTCTTGTTTGTTTGAACTGGAAATGGATCCGAAATAATTTATGGCATAGACTTTCTCCCTCGAGGCAATGTTTATTTCTGTCAGGGTAATACTGTCATTCAGCGCGCTTCATCCTCCCCGCCTCCCTCTCGAAACTGGCCACACATAARATGCGCTCCTTTCAAGACAGGAGTCCACAGCGTACGCAGTGCTCTTCTCTTGTTGCGCACATTCCTCGTAGAAAAAAAAGCCGTGGAGTTTTGCCAATATATATCACCGTTCAGTTAGTCAGCGGCTTGTTGTCTAGTTTCCTAGATATGTCTACTACTTGACGTGCGATACAATAAAATGTATTGATATCTAGGACATGTGGTGATTTAAAAAAAATGCTGCAACTTGAATATAGGGAATTATTTCATGTTCATTTTCAAATACTAATAAGCTGATGAGAACCTTTCAAAAGAATGTATTGACAAAAAGGGGTACCATCTGAAGTATAACGAATGCGTCTGTTGCAGATCAAGGTGAGTGGATTATTCTATAGCAGTTACTTGCTGATGGGAAAATATATGTTGAGTTAAGAATTCAATCAAATGTATAGCCTGTATGCTATATATGTTTTGTAGGCTACAACTATAATCTTGATATCACATCTACAGCATCCCCAACATTTCTGAATACCTTTTTGGGGTGGGAAATGTCAYATTTTCTAACCTTCTGTAGGTTGTAGACAAATGCAATTGAATTAGGAAAGTCATAAAATGCCTATGATGTGAGACATAAATTCCTCATAATAATTTGAAAAAAAAATCATATAGAATGCACTAAGATGTTGTGAATGATTTCCAAAGTAGACTTAGTCTATTTCTTGGTATATCATGCAGGATGCCAGTATATCAACTCTTAATCATTACTCTTCATTCTGATTCAGTTGTCACAGGAAGCAATAGGAATTTTTGGTATGAGTTCCAAGTAACGTGTTATTATGAATTGACATGGGAATGGGAACAAGTGACAATTACATTTGTCAGCCAAGAAGTATTMATGCAGGACTGTTTAAAATCCCAAGTTCACTCCTAAGATTCCTGCCAGTTAGAATACCAGCTAGACATCTACAGCAAAATTAATTTATTGATATTAATGTAACCTTTATTTTAACAGGCAGGTCAGCAGATCCTAAGAATAGGTCATAAGAACAAATTCTTATTTACAGACACCAGGACATGCTGCTCATTAATACCCCTTAGGCCCATTTCCAGAGTGTATGTGGATAGGGCAACATTTTAAATGTTTCTAACAAAATAACTATAAAAAGCTTGCTTATGCATGACCAAGGTAGCAATTGAAAGACAACACGTTGGAGATTATGGCGAAATTATCAGACCAAAAAGGTGAGGTCACAACAGTTCACCGGACACAAGACTGAATCCAAACATTACACTTTGGAATTTATGTGCATTTGAACTTTACTGTACTTTTCACAGCATTTGTCAATAGCAAAATCTGAAAGTACTCTGGATACATTCAGTAACATAATAAGAACATGCAGTGCATTTTTGGAGTGCAAGATAAGRAAAAACGATTACAAGGGTTTGAGTGAGAGGTTTAACTGGTGTCTGTCTGCAAGTGGCCACACACCACTCCAAACTGTGCACAGCTCCTAGTTCATTTCAATGCACTTGACTCAAGGAAAGAGCCTTCAACTATGAGATGCTTTTTTTGAGCTCTCCTAGCTTTGCCACTGAGGAACTGAAGCAAGCACACATGTCGTGTTTTTGTTTGGAACACAGACCTGTGTCCCCCACCATCAGATGGGCATCATTTGAAAGCTTGCTCTTCACAATACAACAAACATAGGCTCATTCTCTTCAGGCCAATCCAGGGTTAAACGCATGTCATCCTTGTAACTGTGGATTGAACATAGCTATCATAAAACGTTGATACTGGAAATGACATGAGTTCTCAAATATGGAAATGTGCACATATGGATTCATGGGTGTGGTTTGCCTGTATGACATCATGGGTATTTATTATAATCCTCAAAGTCTCATCTTTCATAACACATCGACTCCTCTCAATTTACAGCATTTCCCTCACTCAGAGAACAACAAATGTACAAAAGTAGCCCAATTAGGACGAGGGCATCTTCTTGTCGCACGCTGAAGTTTATAACGGCTGTCAGTCAAAACCCATACAGCACTGTGAAGCGGAAAACCTGCGCTCTGACGTCATGTRTAGCATGTTACTGTACAGTCACTGCATTCCAATTTAGACACTTATCAATGATAGGCTACACTACGATTGCCACAAACGAGACATGATCTCGGAACAATAAGAGTGACAAATACTGGAACAGGCTACTGCCCTCGGGTTTTCACTGAGATTTGTTTTATGATTTTCTATATTTTTCCCATGCAGGCTATGCATAATTTGATAGTCCATTTACATCTACACTCAATTACCAAAGGTATGTGGACACCTGCTTGTCAAACATCTCATTCCAAAATCAYGGGCATTAATATGGAGTTGATCCCCCCTTTGCTGCTATAAGAGCATCCACTCTTCTGTGAAGGCTTTTCACTAGATGCTGAAACATTGCTGCGGGGACTTGCTTCCATTCAGCCACAAGAGCATTAGTGAGGTCGGGCACCGATGTTGGGCGATTAGGCCTGGCTTGCAGTCTGTGTTMCAATTAATCCCAAATGTGTTCGATGTGGTATAGGTCAGGGCTCTGTGCAGGCCAGTCAAGTTTTATATATATATATAGTGTATTTAAACCTATAGCGGTAGGTAAGATGACCCTTGGCTATTTGATCATCAAAGTGCAACAGTATGATACAGGATGAGCAATCCCCTGCGGCAGTGTAGGTAATCGTATAGCTGATTTACAGCTATATCGCCTACACTCACATGACTGTGTTAAGGCCCATACAAAGCTGGGTAAAAAAAAGAAAGTTACAGTTCTCATGCCCCTTCTACTTGGAACAAGCTATAAAAGGGCATGAAATTGCAGGAGCTCGTCTCTTTGAATGCATTTAAAGCTAGGGTAAAAACTATGGTTTAAAGTGAAGTGGGGGGGGATATCAATGTTTTCACCCCTAGATGCACCACACCTCCCCAAAGCATCTTGCATGCTCAATGTGTAAATGTATGTTTTTAAAATGCAGTGCTTTGTGTGTTATGTTGTAAATGTATCTGACATTTTGTGTATTGCTATGTTATCCAGGTGTCTCTTGTAGAATAGATATTTAATCTTCCCTGGTAAAATAAAGGTAAAATATCAAATCTATAAATATATACAGTATTGAGACAAACTAGGTTTGTCAGGTGATCCTTATTACAATGTGCTGTAAAACAACCGAGCGAGAACACAAGTCATATTTTATTCAGTGGCTTGGGGGTGAGAGAAAAAAATAGAAAAAGGTTGTTGGAACGATTGTTATTTCTATGCTGCGAAATTCAACTAGTCTCCGGCTGCCAAATTCAACTAGTCTCTGGAGTCCGATGAGTCACTGTGATAGGCCCACCTCATGTCTTTGCCCTKCCCTCGATGTTGCACTTTGATGATCAAACAGGTATGCCTCACACGAGGCTAGCAGCTTGTACAATGGTCTTTAAACCTCCCAACAATGACATCATTCACTGCAGTCTAAAATATGAGCAGGCAAGGAGCTTTAAAAATGTTTTTAAACAAATGTATGTCCTCTGTCAAAATKATCTCCCTCCTCTTGTTGCAGAATTTTTGAGGCCCGGAGAGGAACGATACCAATGGATACTGAAAGTCAAGTAAACATAACTCCAATGGAGGATTGGGCGAATTCTTCTAGACTTGCTTGTGAATTCTCAAACTGCCGCAACAACTTTCCAGACCTGGAGGACAGCACCAAGCTGGTGGGAGTGCAAGTGATCCTCATCTTGGCTTACAGCACCATCATACTGTTCGGAGTCATCGGAAACTCCCTGGTGATATACGTGGTGTACAAGTTCAAAACTCTGCACACCGTCACCAATTTTTTCATCGTGAACCTGGCTGTGGCGGATTTGCTRGTGAATACTCTATGTCTGCCCTTTACTTTGATCAATACTCTCCATGGGGAGTGGAGGTTTGGCCAGGCATTGTGCTTCATGCTGCCCTTCTCCCAAGGCATGGCCGTGCACGTYTCCACCATCACGCTCAACATCATCGCCCTGGACCGCCACCGGAGCATCGTCTACCACCTGGAGACCAAGATGTCCAAGGAAATGTGCGCCGCTGTCATCATCATGACGTGGGCCATAAGTGCAGTCCTGGCCAGCCCGCTCGCCATCTTCCGGGAGTACGGGACGTTTGACCTTTCGCCCGAGCAGTCCATTCAGGTTTGTACGGAAAAGTGGCCAGGGAGCGGCATGGACGGGACCATCTATAGTATCTCCATGCTCCTGCTCCAGTACTGCCTGCCGCTGGCCATCAACTCCTTTGCCTACATCCGCATCTGGAGTAAGCTGAAGAACCATGTGAGTCCGGCAGGRAGGAACAACCGCCACCAGCGCAAGAGGAAGACCACTAAGATGCTGGTGATCGTGGTGGTGGTGTTTGCAGTGAGCTGGCTGCCTCTCCACGCCTTCCAGCTGGCCATTGACATTGACAACAGTGTCTTGGAAATGAAAGACTTCAAGCTGCTTTTCACCATGTTCCACATCGTGGCCATGTGCTCGACCTTCGTCAACCCCATCCTCTATGGGTGGATGAACAACAACTACCGGACTGCGTTTCTGTCAGTGTGTAAGTGCAGCCAACCTGTCAATTCTGGGTCGAGGAACATCATGAGCAGAAAGACACTGAGGGAAAAGGACATGAGCGATACAGATTTCAAAGCGACTAAAGTCTGAATTCATAATATCAACTCTAATGTCTGTTCTGTGCAACCCACTGTAAGAGTGAATTATGGGTAAAACATTCCGCTTTTTTACATCCGTTTGTTGTCAAAAGGTTCAGTGAAGAACCAAGTGTGTTCAAAATGTGTAAATGATCAATTTCATGCAAGTGCCAAATGCATTGCTGAATTGTGCCATGTGATATTTAACTGCTGTTTAAAACTTGCTGTTTTGATATGCTTCTTACAACAAACTATTTTGGCCACATGCAAGTGTTGATATTTAAATGCTGATCGTGGGACGAAAATGTTACATTGCCTTTGTGAATGCTACCATAGTAAATTATGTCGATAATTAATGATCAGGTATTCTTCTTTCCAAATGGATTCTGAGGCCTTATTTTGATAGATGTGCTTTAATCACAAGCTGAGGTGCAAAACAACACATTAGTTCAGAAGGCAGGTTGTCATTTATTGACACCTAATAGTTGTAAACTCAGCATGTAATAATATAAACTGACTAATCAATTTAATCAAGCTTTGTGTCAGTGCTGACATTTCCAAATTCAAACCAAATTKTATTTGTCACATGCGCCGAATACAACAGGTATATAGACCTTACCATGAAATGCTTACTTACAAGCCCTTAACCAACAATACAGTTCAAGAAATAGAGTTAAGAAAATATTTACTAAATAAACTAAAGTAAAAAGTAACACAAAAGTATATAAYAATAACGAGGCTATATACAGGGGGTSCCGGTACCGAGTCAATGTGCCGGGGTACAGGTTAGTCGAGGTAGTTTGTACATGTAGGTMGGGGTAAAGTTACTATGCATAGATAATAAACAGCGAGTAGATGCAGTGTAAAAACAAAGGGAGGGGGTCAATGTAAATAGTATGGGTGGCCATTTGATTAATTGTTCAGCAGTCTTACGGCTTGGGGGTAGAAGCTGTTAAAGGAGCCTTTTGGACCTGGTGAATCCAGGTGAAAGCTATGATCCCTTATTGATGTCACTTGTTAAATTCACTTCAATCAGTGTAGATGAAGGGGAGGAGACAGGTTAAAGAAGGATTTTTAAGCCTTGAGACAACTGAGACATGGATTGTGTATGTGTGCCATTCAGAGGTTGAATGGGCAAGACAAAACATTGAAGTGCCTTTGAACGAGTTATGGTAGTAGGTGCCATGCGCACCGGTTTGAGTGTGTCAAGAACTGCAATGCTGCTGGGTTTTTCACACTCRAGTTTCCAGTGTGTATCAAGAATGGTCCACCACCGAAAGAACTTCCAGCCAACTTGACACAACTGTGGGAAGCATTGGAGTCAACATAGGCCAGCATCCCTGTGGAACGCTTTCGACAACTTGTAGAGTCCATGCCCCGACAAATTGAGACTGTTCTGAGGGAAAAAGGGGTGCAACTCAATATTAGGAAGTTGGTCCTAATGTTTTGTACACTCAGTGTATATTGCAGCTCTGGCACAAACTAATATATGTACGCTATATTATTAGATAGTCCACGAGAGATCCGGAACCCCTCCCTCGCCTTTGGTTGCAGCAAACTGTCTAATTACCGATAGTGTATGTCCTCACTATATTTCTGGATCCTTTAAGAGGCTGCCCTTTCTTCCTGTTTCTTAGTCCATCACCACTGTTGTATTGCGGGGATCGGTTCAATGCCTCTGTTTTTAGTAACTCATTCATGGGCCATTCAGCACGTAAGCCAATAATGGTTTATCAGGCTGTCGAAAGTTATTGACCTGCGGCTTACAGAGAGCGGACCTGGGGGAGCTACCCCCGTTCTAAATCAAGTCTGAAGGATATGAGCAATGGGGTTTAAGACTTATGTAATGTTCCTTTTGATTCGGTCTGTTCACTATGGAATTACATTAGGATGCAAACAGTGAAGTTGATGACTTACTGCTCGGCTAACATTTTGAAGTCAAAGTTTATGAACCGTGGACAGAATGGGAGTTATAGGCTAGTATGAGTATTTGTGAAACAGCGTCAATATCAAAAGGCCCATTTGAYATTTTCTCATGACAGATAAACATAAAAAAAAGTATTTGATGACATCACATRCTGAGTGTAGCATGAAATAACAGTATCAGTTACATCAGTGAAAGAATTCATGTCTGAAGGTCAAAAATATGTTTCCAAGACACATCAGAGAAATGAGTATTGATTCTGTCAAACAATGAGGGTTCTTACTTTCTGAAATGACTAAATAGACTATAGTTGGCAGGAGTAGCTAAGTATAAGTGTCCTGATGACAACACCTTACAACTGTCTTTCTGCCAGACAGATGAGTAACGGACAAGAATGAAAGCCTCGAGACATTATGAGATGTGAGTCATGAGTCGTACAGTCCCACAAAGCCCTACACTGATTGACATGGCATGGCTAGCAGGGTATACAGAGGGACAATGTGCTCATCCGCCATCTGTGTAACCATAAGGAGTTACTTTACTTGGATAGTCCGGATAGTCCATCTGTAGATGCTCTACAGATCGTTATACTATCAACAAACAATCTACTGATAAGCAACTGCTTGCTAGGGCTACAGTTAGGGTAAGGATTAAGTTTCGGGTTAGGAAAAGGGCTARGGTTAAGTTTAGTAGTTAGTTGACATGTTACTGATAGTCCATCTGTAGATGCTCTACAGACTATCCAAATAAAGTGTTAACTCAATGGGTGGGTTTCCATCAGACTTATTGGGTCTTTGGGTGCAAAATAGCAAACACTATAATGCTAGGCCTGACTATAAACAAGGGAATCAAATGTAAAACCTCACCAACTGGATTGTAATGCCCAGTGCATGCTTATTAGACATGTTAGTATGAATGGTGCATACAGCAGACTACATACTACCAACATAAACTGTGAGGACCCCTTCAATGTTTGGTTAAACCTTTTTGTTTTTTGAGGTCTAATAGATCCTAATAGAGGTGGCTCAACAACAACTGGATACAACAACTCCCCCTGCTGTTCAAAAATATATTTACCTTCTCCAAATGAAACTACATGGGGCAYGTGCTGCACCCCAGCCACAAATAGAGCCGGGATGACACCAGTATCGCAATATTTTTTAGATGGCAAAATTTCAAACATGAGGCAGATCAGTCTCTTTGGTCCTTTGAAAACCTTCTGTATGAATGAATGAAAGACATTTTATTTGTGTGTCAAATCGCCAATTGGCAACCCATCCCTTATGGGATTAAGTGACACATAAACAAACATTACAATAAGTCACTGTGGTATTAAAATGATCATTCTTCTTCTAGTGTTCTCTGCATTGCGCATCGCATAAAGAGTGAAAAAATGTAAAGTAAAAATCTATACATAATAGTAAATAAGGTTATCCAAACAAGAATTATATCTCTAGAGCAGTACAATAATGTACAGACATACACACTGTATATATATATAYGCATAMATACATACATAACATAGAAACGGAAGGTATTTGAACCCAGTCTGGCACAAAGAGAAGATTCTTATGGGAGACAAGCCTATACACAATCTTTATACACACGTGCCATTTACCACATAGACGCTGAATATGTTTATAATTTAATTATAGGTAGCCCTTTTTATTTTATTCCAGGCTTTATCTAAATATTCCGCAAATGGAAATACACAATGAACAAAATAACATTTCAGTTTATCCTCATCGCTCAGCCACATAATGCCATGTCAAGGTATATCTGGTGTGCTTTCTGGAATAAGTCGTGGTAGAAAGGGCAATAGAGGATAAAATTAGTTTCATTCTCTATTTCTTCGAGGTCACAATAGTTACATCGTCTTTCCTCTTCCATTTCACCACAATACCTGTTTCAGTACTCAGAGGCAATATCCCTGATCTTACCTGTTTCAACACGCAGAAGCAATATCCCTGATCTTACCTGTTTCAGTACGCAGAGGCAATATCTCTGATCTTACCCGTTTCAGTACGCAGAGGCAATATCCCTGCTCTTACCTGTTTCAATACACAGAGGCAATATCCCTGATCTTACCTGTTTCAGTACGTAGAGGCAATATCTCTGATCTTACCTGTTTCAGTACGCAGAGGCAATATCCCTGCTCTTACCTGTTTCAATACGCAGAGGCAATATCTCTGATCTTACCTGTTTCAGTACGCAGAGGAAATATCCCTGATCTTACCTGTTTCAATACGCAGAGGCAATATCCCTGCTCTTACCTGTTTCAGTACGCAGAGGCAATATCCCTGCTCTTACCTGTTTCAATACGCAGAGGCAATATCTCTGACCTTACCTGTTTCAGTACGCAGAGGAAATATCCCTGATCTTACCTGTTTCAATACACAGAGGCAATATCCCTGATCTTACCTGTGCACATAGCAATCTCTTGCTTTTAGGTAGGTTATACATAATATATCTCTCTCACACACAAATTCACCCTTAATTTAACAAAAGGTTCTCAATTTGGGTTTATAATTAATCTCCTCCACCCATTTCCCCCCCCATATTGCATCATATCTATGTCTCCCTTAATTTGGTTTTCGTACAGATGTTCACAGTCAGACTGTTGAAAAAGGTCAGACATTTCAGTTGTCCAGGCTTCCCCCTATGGATAGATCCCATTGAAAAACTTTACTAGCTATTCTGGCATATCTAACAGTCTATTCCAAAGTCTCACATGCATGCCTTCCATCTCACCTCACAGGGTTCCCAGCGCACTTGTGGACACCTAAAAAGTAACGTACAGCTCTGTTATGGACATGTTCATTAAAAAAGACCTCTTAGCACCCCACACTCCTGCTGAATAGTCCAGAACAGGACACGCATGTCTGATACAGTTTGGAATACGTAGCATAATTAATATCTTTGAGTGTTTCTGTTTCTCCTATAACTCCCCCAAGAGCTCTACTTCCTGAGTCAGCCAGGACAGATGTTCCGTATAGAAAGGTAATATGTTCATCAATAAAAAAAAAAAATACTTTTATAATTGCTAGTAAACTCAAGAAAAAAACTGAAAAACACTTATCTTAGTACCTCGTTTCTAAAAGTCATTATCTGTGTTTTTGTCTGGATGATCATGAGTCTCCATCTTTCACACCAATTGACTGCACATAATAACATGTTCTGCAGGTCTTGTTCAGTTTCTGCCATCAAAATAATATCATCAGCATACAAAAATATACTTAGCACTTCATCATCATATCTCACTCCAATATTTAACTGTTTCATTTCTTTTGCCAAATAATTTATAAACACAGCAAACAATGTCGGTGATAAGGCGTCTCCTTGTTTTACACCCGAGGGTGTGGGAAACCAATCTGTACGATATTCATTAACATGCACACAGGGAAATTGGTACTTTGTAAAGAGACTGGATTGCGTGATCAAACTTCCCATCAACTCCGGTCTTTAACCAACTATAGGCTGAAATATCCCTATTTACAAAATCAAAAGCTTTCTGGAAATCAATGAAACATGCAAAAGTAGGCTTCTCTTCGTGTAATCTATTTCTGATTACTGTACAGACTGAGAAGATAGGATCTATACAGGCTCTGGATTTACAAAAAACATTTTGTTCTTCCACCAGAATGTTCTGATCCTCCAAGAGGTCATTAGCCTATTGTTGAGGATGGATGAATATAATTTATAAACCGTACTTAATAAACTTATGCCTCTATAGTTCAGTGGCACTCTCGGGTCATTTTTTKAAAGATTTGGGAATGGGATTCAAAATAGACTTATGCAAAGTGGATGGCAGTATAATGTACCTAAAACAAATTTGGAGCAAATCATGTAGGACGTCAATTCATTTAGGGGATTTTAAAACTTCATTTGCCAAACGCTTTCCCATTTTTTGCAGCGTCAATAACCTTCTTAACTTCTGCCACAGACAGCTCCTCATTTAAGTATGGGTTACATACAGTAGCAGTCAAAAGTTTGGACAAACCTACTCATTCAAGGGTTTTTCTTTATTTTTACTATTTTCTACATTGTAGAACAATAGTGAAGACATCAAAACTATGTAATACCACATATGGAATCATATAAAGTCAGCAACAACAACAAAAAAGTCCCCTTTTCAGGACCCTGTCTTTCAAAGATAATTAAGGTCACAGTTATGAAAACTTAGGACACTAAAGAGGCCTTTCTACTGACTCTGAAAAACACCATAAGAAAGATGCCCAGGGTCCTTGCTCATCTGCGTGAATGTRCCTTAGGCATGCTGCAAGAAGGCATGAGGACTGCAGATGTGGCCAGGGCAATAAATTGCAATGTCCGTACTGTGAGACGCCTAAGGCAGCACTACAGGGAGACAGGATGGACAGATGATCGTCCTTGCAGTGGTAGACCACGTGTAACAACACCTGCACAGGGTCGGTACATCCGAACATCACACCTGCGGGACAGGTACAGGATGGCAACAACAACTGCCCGAGTTACACCAGGAAACGCACAAATCCCTCCATCAGTGCTCAGACTGTCCCGCCAATAGGCTGAGAGAGGCTGGACTGAGGGCTTGTAGGCCTGTTGTAAGGCAGGTCCTCACCAGACATCACCGGCAACAACGTTGCCTATGCGCACAAACCCACTGTCGCTGGACCAGAACAGGACTGGCAAAAAGTGCTCTTCACTGACGAGTCGCGGTGTGTCTCACCAGGGGTGATGGTCGGATTTGCGTTTTATCGTCGAAGGAATGAGCGTTACACGAGGGCCTGTACTCTGGAGCGAGGATCCGATTTGGCGGTAGAGGGTTCGTCATGGTTCTGGGGCGGTGTGTCACAGCATCAATCGGACTGGAGCTTGTTGTCATTGCAGGCAATTTCAACGCTGTGCGTTACAGGGAGACATCCTTCATCCCTCATGTGGTACCCTTCCTGCTGGCTCATTCTGACATGACCCTCAGCATGACAATGCCACCAGCCATACTGCTCGTTCTGTGCGTGATTTCCTGCAAGACAGGAATGTCAGGTGTCTGCCATGGCCAGCGAAGAGCCCGGATCTCAATCCCATTGAGCAATGTCTGGGATCTGTTGGATCAGAGGGTGAGGGCTAGGGCCATTCCCCCCAGAAATGTTCGGGAACTTTGCAGGTCCTTGGTGGAAGAGTGGGGTAACATCTCACAGCAAGAACTGGCAAATCTGGTGCTGTCCATGAGTAGAGATGCACTGCAGTACTTAATGCAGCTGGTGGCACACCAGATACTGACTGTTACTTTGATTTTGACCCCCCTTTGTTCAGGGACACATTATTCAATTTCTGTTAGTCAGATATCTGTGGATCTTTGTTCAGTTAATGTCTCAGTTGTTGAATCTTGTTATGTTCATACAATATTTACACATGTTACTTTGCTGAAATAAACTTAGTTGACAGTGAGAGGAACGTTTCTTTTTTTGCTGAGTTTAGTAAGCAAAAAAGTGTTAAACAAATCAAATATGTTTTTTATTTTAGAGATTCTTCAAAGTAGCCACCCTTTATCTTGATGACAAGCTTCGCACATTCTCTCAACCAGCTTCATGAGGTAGTCACCTGGAATGCATTTCAATTAACTGGTGTGCCCTGTTAAAAGTTAATTTGTGGAATTTCTTTCATTCTTGATGCATTTGAGACAATCAGTGATGTGTTGTGATAAGGTAGGGGTGGTATACAGAAGATAGCCCTATTTGGTAAAAGTCCAAGTCATATTATGGCAAGAACAGCTCAAATAAGCAAAGAGAAACGACAGTGCATCATTACTTTAAGACATGAAGGTCAGTCAATGCGGAAAATGTCAGTCGCAAAAACTATCAAGCGCTATGATGAAACTGGCTCTTATGAGGACCGGCACAGGAAAGGAAGACCCAGAGTTACCTCTGCTGCAGAGGATAAGTTCATTAGAGTTACCAGCCTCAGAAATTGCAGCCCAAATACATGCTTCACAGAGTTCAAGTACCAGACACATCTCAACATCAACTGTTCCGATGAGACTGTGTGAATCAGGCCTTCATGGTCAATTTGCTGCAAAGAAACCACTACTAAAGGACACCAAATATAAAGAAGAGACTTGCTTGGGCCAAGAAGCAATGGACATTAGACTGGTGGAAATCAGTCCTTTGGTCTGATGAGTCCAAATTTGAGATTTTTGGTTCTAACCGTCGTATCTTTGTGAGACGCAGAGTAGGTGAATGGAGGTTCTCCGCATTGTGGTTCCCACCGTGAGCATGGAGGAGGAGGTGTTATGGTGTGGGAGTGCTTTTCTGGTGACACTGTCCGTGATTTATTTAGAATTCAAGGCACGCTTTCCCATCTGGTTTGCGCTTAGTGGGACTATCATTTGTTTTTCAACAGGACAATGACATACCTCCAGGCTGTGTAAGGGCTATTTGACCAAGGAGAGTGACGGCGTGGTGCATCAGATTGTGCGGAACTCTTAAGACTGTTGGAAAAGCATTCCAGGTAAAGCTGGATGGAGTAGAATGCCAAGAGTGTGCAAAGCTGTCATCAATGCAAAGGGTGGCTACTTTGAAGAATCTCAAATATAAAATATATTTAGACTTGTTTCACACTTTTTTGGTTATTGCATGATTCCATATGTGTTATTTCATAGTGTTGATGTCTTCACTATTATTCTACAATGTAGAAAATAGTCAAAATAAAGAAAAATGTGTAGGTTTGTCCAAACTTTTGACTGGTACTGTATATAAGAGGGTTCTGACATTGTATTTTCCATTTTAGTTCTTAGGGAACATATGTCTTTATATAATTCTTCCTCAAAATATGCCCCATTTTCATTACCTGTTAACAAACTAGCAAACCCCTTCCTTAAGTACCTGTGTAATATCAGAGTTCAACCCCCCCCGCTCTTCCATTGGAATATTCTTATGTCGTTTTGGTCCTAACTTGTTTATTTGGCTCCAAAACTGTTGAGGATTTCTTTTCGGTATCTCCTCAAGGTGTAATAAATGCCCTCTCTGATATCTCCGTTTGAATAAGTGCAAAACTTTTAAACACATTCCTAAAATGTTCTCTTGTAATTCCTATCTTTACACTGTAAAAATAAGTACTCATTACTGACAATAGATCCCTTAACTCATCATTCCGATAAGGCTTRTTCGGCTTGTAAACTTTCCTGGGCTTGGGGCTGTATTCTTTTTTTGCATCAGAATATATATCACAAAATGTTTCATACCACACAGCTAAATCAAATGGTGTTTCTTGGCATCTTTGCAGAGTTTTGATGACTTCCACCAGAGCTCTRCATGCCATTTTAGAACAGAAAATAATTTGGCACATTTCTTTTCTTACATTTAGGCCTATGTGGGGTATGTATATTTTGCCCCARGTGATGCACAGTAATACCTGGTTGAGAAACAGAAAATATCATAAATAAMAGAGAATGATCAGGAAGTCTACTTTTTTCTTAAATTAAGTCAAAACATCCACATTCTACAACCATCTGTGGGGGTAACACCTTAAATTCCAAACAAGTTTATAGACAGTTGTGGAGGGTAACTATATAGTCCACCACAGCTTTTCCTTTGCCAGATATGGATGTAAAGTTATCGCTTAAGGGAAATATCCTTCCATTAATGATATACATTTTAGAGTCTCGAAGGAATTCTAATAGGGTTTCCCMATGATGATTAACAAAGTCATCCAAAGCAACACGCRATGGAATATCATTAATATAATTTATATAGTCATCTAACCTCCCAATTCCACTGTTACGACTGTTAAGATCCCCACGTATGTAAAATATTGTGTGCTTTAGCTTTAAAAAAATAAATTGTGACTCTGGATAATGATGTTTGTTTCCAACATTAGGGCTGTTTTCCTAAAGAAGTTACATCCGCTTCGTGTTTWGTTTTCTTGCCACATTACTAACGAGTATCGTAATACTTGTATCGTCCCGGCCCTAGCCACAAATTGCCTTGATATGCCATTTATCTAAWAACTATTATAAATGATAAATAACACTGACAAAATATTTTGAAAAGCATAATATAATCAGGGAATTAAAATCTGTACAGTGCATATGGTACATGACCTTGTGAAGGGCATATTGTTGGTAAAGTGATGCAAAGAGCTCTACGGTAGGCTACAGGATGCTTCACCTCTCCTGACCCCTCGTGGTATGGGAGGTAGAGGTCAACATCCAGTCTGCCTGGCCCACTAATCCAGCTTCAGCCTCATTCATTCTGATTGATGATGTTTTTGTACCTCTGGGCTCTCTGCTCCTCCTCCTCGAAACGCTTCCTTATATGAACAATTGCCTCTCCGCCTACACAGTCCAAAGAAGAAGAAAGAAGAAGAGTCTTTCAAGACATAGTTATGAGCTCCAGGACGACTAGTGGTGATGTCTCTACTACTACTGTCAGCTAAATACATTTAATAATCGTATACAATCGACACAGTAGCTAGATGTTCAAACATTCTTTTGCATTCTGAATGACCTTGAATGAAAATGAATAACCTATTCAATAAACCTGAATTAAATGACAAACTGTTAAAATGCACTCTTTTTAACCTTACCTACAGGGCCATCCAGCATTTCTCTGGTAATAGGGCTGCTATTCAGAGGCTGCCTTGGACTCTCTTGCTGCCTGGCTCCACTATCACTACCATCAGTCACCACATGTGACCCTGCTAATATCCTGGTACTGGCGATGGGGCTCCTCTCTCTCAGCTGCAGCGAGATGCTACTGCTGAGCTCGATGTACTCCTGGTGGAGCTGCCGCACCTCCAGCTGAAGCAGGTCTTTCTCCTTCTGCACCGTGAGCAGGCAGCTTTCCAATATGGCCTGCTCTTCCCTCAGCTGCTTGGCTCCGCCCTCTGCCTCCTCGCCCCTCTTGACGCTCTGTTTGAGGTTCTCTCGTAGTGTCTTGTTCTCCTCTTTGAGATGGGCCACGGCGCCCGACATGGCCTTGCGCTCTTTCCCCACGCTGTCCAGGATGCGTTCGGCTGGGTGTTCGTTGCCCGACGAGGCCGGAAGGCTGCCGTCCCTAGTTGTGATCCCCTCAAGGGAGCTTCTCCTCCTGGCCCCCAGCCGATGGAGCTCGGCCCAACTCATATCCAGCTCATTCGTGAGGTGGCTGACCTCCCTTGCCAGCGAGGCTATCCGGTCCTCCAGCTGCCCCTTCTCCTGGGTGAGCTGGGTGCAGAGATCGTTGGCCCTCTCCAGTTGAAGCCGCACCCTGTTGTCACTACCACCTTCTTTAGGCTCCTGAGCCAGCCTGTGATCCCTGGATCTCTCCCCTGCCTGGCTCCCGCCCTCAAGAGCATCGACGAGTCTGTGGTTCTCTGCGGCCTGCTGCTTGTTGAGCTTATCCAGTGTTTTATTCGATGCTTTGAGGTCCTCATACTTTGGGAGGATCCTCTTGAGCTCGCGGACRCACTCCTTGCAGTAGTCCTCCGTCTTCCGCAACTTCCTCTGCAAGTCCTGTTTCTCTTTCTCCAAGTAAACACACCTGTCCTCCAAGGATAGGCTCTCCATTTTGAGCATATCTCCAATCCTAGGCTCCCCTATCTTGGATAGTGTATCTTGCCTTTGACTTTCTGGGTATGTTTTGGCCATGTTGAAAGTGACAGGGTGTGTATTGAGTTTGGAGGTGGGACTGTGAGTGAGACCACCAGCCATTTTCTGTGAATTGTTGCCACTTGTTGAGCCTGAGACATTGTGATTGGTCAAAAATGGGCGGTCTTCTGCCTTGTTTTCTCTTATCTTCTTGTTGAGGCTKAGGTTGTCCTCCTCCAGTGATACCAGAGCGTTTTTCAGTCTGTCCACCGTATTCTCCAAATCGACTATCATCTCATATTTGTAGTCTGTCCCGAGAGCTCGGTCTCCTGAGCCACTACGTATTGGGGAGCAGTCAGGGTCAAAAGCCCTCGGTGAATGCCTGTAGGATGCTCTACGCGTCTCTGATTCATTTGTTTCTTTCATYAATGAAACATTGTTAAACTTTTCTGAAGATATCCCTGATTTGCTGTTACAATTATGAAGAGGAGGCTGTGTTTTCTTCATGTGCTGTGAAACTGGTGTGGTCCACTCAACCTGAAATGAGTACAAGGAATGAGTGAGAGCCGTGTTGCGTTCATTTAACCATGACCCATATAGTCAATAATACAATATTCTTGTGGGTTTAACACAGATTTGTACATACAGATGAAGTCGGAAGTTTACATACACCTTAGCCAAATACATTTAAACTCAGTTTTCCACAATTCCTGACATTTAATCGTAGTAAAAATTCCCTGTCTTAGGTCAGTTAGTTTTATTTTAAGAATGTGAAATGTCAGAATAATAGTAGAGAGAATTATTTATTTCAGCTTTTATTTCTTTCATCACATTCCCAGTGGGTCAGAAGTTTACATACACTCAATTAGTATTTGGTAGCATTGCCTTTAAATTGTTTAACTTGGGTCAAACGTGTCAGGTAGCCTTCCACAAGCTTCCCACAATAAGTTGGGTGAATTTTGGCCCATTCCTCCTGACAGACCTGGTGTAACTGAGTCAGGTTTGTAGGCCTCCTTGCTTTTCAGTTCTGCTCACAAATGTTCTATGGGATTGAGGTCAGGGCTTTGTGATGGCCACTCCAATACCTTGACTTTCTTGTACTTAAGCCATTTTGCCACAACTTTGGAAGTATGCTTGAGGTCATTGTCCATTTGGAAGACCCATTTGCGACCAAGCTTTAACTTCCTGACTGATGTCTTGARATTTTGCTTCAATATATCCACATAATTTTCCTTCATCATGATGCCATCTATTTTGTGAAGTGCACCAGTCCCTCCTGCAGAAAAGCACCCCCACAACATGATGCTGCCACCCCCGTGCTTCACGGTTGGGATGGTGTTGTTCGGCTTGCAAGCCTCCCCCTTTTTCCTCCAAACATAACGATGGTTATTATGGCCAAACAGTTCTATTTTTGTTTCATCAGACCAGAGGACATTTCTCCAAAATGTACGATCTTTGTCCCCATGTGCAGATGCAAACCGTAGTCTGGCTTTTTTATGGCGGTTTTGGAGAAGTGGCTTCTTCCTTGCTGAGCGGCCTTTTAGGTTATGTCGATATAGGACTCGTTTTACTGCGGATATAGATACTTTTGTACCCGTTTCCTCCAGCATCTTCACAAGGTCCTTTGCTGTTGTTCTGGGATTGATTTGCACTTTTCGCACCAAAGTACGTTCATCTCTAGGAGACAGAACGCATCTCCTTCCTGAGCGGTATGACGGCTGCGAGGCCATGGTGTTTATACTTGCGTACTATTGTTTGTACAGATGAATGTGGTACCTTCAGGCGTTTGGAAATTGCTCCCAAAGATGAACCAGACCTGTGGAGGKCTATTTCTTTTGATTTTCCCATGATGTTAAGCAAAGTTTGAAGGTAGGCCTTGAAATAGATCCACAAGAACACCTCCAATTGAATCAAATTATGTCAACTAGCCTATCAGAAGCTTCTAAAGCCATGACATAATTTTCTGGAATTTTCGAAGCTGTTTAAAAGGCACAGTCAACTTAGTGTATGTAAACTTCTGACCCACTGGAATTGTGATACAGTGAATTATAAGTGAAATAATCTGTCTGTAAACAATTGTTGGAAAAATGATTTGTGTCATGCACAAAGTAGATGTCCTAACCGACTTGCCAAAACTATAGTTTGTTAATAAGACATTTGTGGAGTGGTTGAAAAACGAGTTTTAATAACTCCAACCTAAGTGTATGTGAACTTCCGACTTCAACTGTACATATTCAGCAGCCATTCTTTATTAGCCTACTCTCCAACAAGTAGGCCTAGCATGAGGTACACTAAGTCTTTCATCATGACAGYCTATGCTATATTCTTAATAACAATCATCGAACAATGTCTTTACATAAAAATGCCTAATTCAAATGCAGAACATGATATGTCCTCATTATTAACATTCAACCTGGTTGCCTTCTCTTGGAGACAGAGGGGCCTCAGGTGTGTAGGAGCTTCGTCTTCTCATGCTGATCTCTGGGGTGATGGCTGGATGGCAGCACGTTTGAACCCTGAACCCGAAATGGGCCTGAAATTACATTCACTGACAGGAACCTAAAACATTAATGAGCAGGGCTTAAATGCCATTTCATTTAGGATAGTTTAGATATTGTTCCAGCTATCAAGGCTATCAACATTTCTGCTAACGTAGCTAAAGTTAGCTAACTAAATAACTCGCTAGCTAGCAGGCGTTGCTGGCTAGCTAATTAGCTAACGTTACAGTAAAACATGGTCAATAAGTAAAACATGGTCAATAGGTAAATAAATCATAACTTACTCTCTGCAGGAACTCCGTTTGCTTGTAGCTACATGACACGTTCAAAATGCGAATTCATAATCGTAGCTCATTTGTTTCAAGATTTGCTAAACTTCGTTCTCTCTAATAAATCAGCGCGTAAGGTTACCATGGTAACCGGAATTCTGAGGTCCCTCAAATTTGAGCTAAACTCTGATTGGATGTAGTCATCAACAGTTCTTTCACACAATTGGTACACACTTTTCAATTTTGGGGGGTTTGTGAGCCTTTTGCCACTTTAATTAACAAGTCATGTCTTATCTATAAATATACTTAGTATCTTTTTCAGAAATAGACAAAAACTATTATATATATATATATAATATTTTATATATGCTTCAACTTAAATATTGTTCTATAGTAGGCCTATTTACAACGTTTCATGGACAACTGGGCTGTTGTATCGTGTGCCAACACTCACCCTTATTCCATGTTGTAATACAGACTCTTGCCAAGGTACCCTTTTCCTATTACAGTTATAGCCAACGGGATCAACTTACCTGTGATCTCACCCTGTCAAATGTCTATGATGTTTTGCCCCACTGAGGAAACTGGCATTATCTAGAAAAAGAGGGACGTGACACTTGAGCCCATCTAAAAGTGTGGAAAAGTTACCTACAAAAGTCACACAAGATACAGTATTCAGAGAAAGAAAATGTATCATAGTCTGATTCACTGGGCCGAAGGGCTGAGGGTATTTAGCTGGGGTCTTTGGGGTGCTAATTGGAGCCAGGCCCTGTTTTAAAGGCCTCTCACAACTGGTGGAGGGATTTAGGCTACATCACTGTCAACTTACCTCCTAACACAACACCTCTCTGAGTTAACTTTTTTGAAAAGAGCACGCAAAACAAAATGTCATTGACTGTTATTGTGGCTAAATTGACACATCCAGAACCAACATGTCTTTTCAGACTACTACTTCACATCCATTCATTTCTTCACCCACACAGCTGTTGGGATGGCCACTGAACACCCGGGGAAAGTGTAGTCTCCTCGGGATAGAGGTTCAAATAATGTAGGCGAGCGACATGGATCAGGTTCCCTTCACTTCAGCAGTATGACTCCTCACAATCTCATAATGATCCGCTCGTGCACATAGTAGTTATATGACAAGCTCAACTGTTAGAAGACATGTAAACATCTTTTATCATCTCACTAGTTTTTGTCTAATCACAGTTGTCCTTCCTCGCGTTCATCCCTTTCGGTTGTCACCCAAACACTTGCTGACCTTACAACTCATTCACTGACGCTGGCCGTCTGGCTGGACGCCAAATCCCAGGTCGTAAACAGACAGTACCCTTTATGCCCACCGTGACACCCTGTGAGGAATAACAGCTGACACGGGGAAGGTGACACATTCACAGCTCCTCGTCGTCGTCCCCCTTGAGAGACTCTCAGTGCCCTCTGTGACACTGTGACGAGCCAGCACTTCATCTAGTGTGTTTGCCTATCAGTCAGTCAGCTCAGGAAAGAGATGAAGAGAAAGACAATATGAGGCATTTCCACAACATGGAGTCAAAACCCCTTTATTTGAAGTAAGAGAATAGTATACATGTAAGTGTATTCACAAACAAATGCACTGTCAGGATGTGCAAAAGAGAGCAAACAGACAATAGAACACAGGAGAACACAGATACAAACAGTTACAATCAATGGTGCCTCACTGGCAGATTTTTAGGATGGTGCGTGTGTGCGTGTTTGTGTGAGGAGKGTCCTATGCCGAGGGGAAAGCAGTGACAAGGTCATGGCCCTCCGGGGGTCTTGTCCGGGCTCGAGCGTGGGTCTCGCAGTACAGTTGGCCCTCCACGAAGAAGTAGCCCTTCTGTTTAAGGTTGACGTCACAGTCGGTGCACACGAAGCAGCTAGGGTGGCGGAACTTGTCTCTCGCTTTCACCACTGTGCCCCTATAGAAGAACAACAGAGGTAGCAACAGGAGTAGGCTGAAGTTACCGCTGACGCTGATCTTGGGTCAGTTTAGCATTTCCCCCACTATTGGTTAGGGTTAGGATTGGGGGAGGGAAAGCTGGAGCAGGGTTGCCAGATTACAAAAGTACATCAATGATTTGGGAGAGTGCTGCCTACCTCATCTAACCACTCAAAGTACACTGAGTATACCAAACATTATGAACACYTTCCTAATATTGAGTTGCGCATATTAGGAAGTACAAACTCAAATTCCAACTTTCCGTTTCAAAGCCCAGTGCAGTATGTCTCCACTGTATTTCTGATCAATTTGATGTTATTTTAAATGAACAAAAAAATTGCTTTTCTTTCAAAAACAAGGACATTTCTAAGTGACCCCAAACTTTTGAACGGAAGTGTACATTTCTACACTATGAGGTTGGAATAATACTGTCAAATTGTGAGAATTATGATAATGCCCTTTTAGTGTAAGAGCTATTTAAAAAGACTGCCTGAAATTTCAGCCTGTTTCAGTGTGATGGAGTTTTGGCCTGGTTTTTGCCTGGTGACATCACCAATAACAGAGTTCCAAACGTCTCTGCCAATAACAGCCAGTTTTCCCCTCCCCACGCAAACCACTCCCAGAAAGTCCACAAAAATATTTTTCTTGAGAAATTGCTCTTTGCTTAGAGTTTATTTGGACTATTTTAATTGAAAACAATCAAAGTAAGGTATTTAATTGTTGCCCAGAAATGATTTGATAATGATTTAAAAAAAAATGGCTACATTGGACCTTTAAGGGTCAACTAGTTTTTGGCAGAACTTTTTAGGTGTAACTCTTCTGGCTTGGGTACCAGTTTGTTTCTGTTATCATTATACTCCTTGCCACTCCTTGTCTGACCAAACACTTTTGATCAACACAACTAAGCAAACTCTCTGTAGAAAGATACTGTTCGGCAACACAGGAGGTTGGTGGTACCTTAATTGGGGAGGACTGGCTCATGGTAACGGCTGGAATGGTATCAAAGACATCAAACGTGTTTAATGCTATTCCATTCGCTCCGTTCCGACCATTATTATGAGCCGTCCTCCCCTCAGCAGCCTCCTGTGTTTGGAATGACACAAAATAAAAGGAGTGGAATGTCATCTCAAAACAGGTTCTGGATTCCAGGCTATAACGCTTCTTATTATAATAAGTATTGAAAGAAATGGGTGCAACTCAGTACCAACTTTTCATATGACATTCTCAGAGCAGCTTTGTCTTCGAAGTACTCACACAATGCCGTTTCCACACTTGTCACACAGGGGCAGTTTCTGCAGGTTTCCTGTGGGCGGTGGTGGCTTAGTCATTGGCGCTCGCACTGTCCTCGTCACCATGGGGCGAGTGCCTGGACAACACATGGGACACGCACTATTGGTACCCTAATCCCTATATAGTGCTCTACTTCGAGCTGGTCAATACAGTACATAGAGAATAGGTTACCATTTGTGACACAGAACACAAGCAATGTCCGCCTATCCCCAGGCGGCTCGGTTCCTGCCCCTCCTTGCTCCGTGCGCTCGACGACTCATTGCGAGCTCAAAGAAACCGGGCTCCGGGGCAGCCCGACGGAAATGGGATGGAAAACTCCGCCTCCATGGACCTGGCTCGGCTTATCACCTCACTCGCTCTCTACATTCCTCCCTCTCTGTCTCTGCTGCTAAAGCCCTTTTCTACCACTCTAAATTCCAAGCATTCTGCCTCACACCGTATGAAGCTCTTGCCACTTCTCTCCTCCCTCTGAATCTCCCCCTTCCCCCCCTCCTCCTCTCGCGGATAGACTCGTCAACCATTTTGAAAAAAGAAGGTCGACGACATCCGATCGTCGTATTGCGTAGTCAAACGACACGGCGGTTGTTCTGCTTCACATCTGCCCTATACCCTAGGTGCTTGAACCCTTTCTCCCCTCTGTCGCCAGAAATGGGACATATCCTCGCGTCTTGTGGACGGCCGGCCGCCCAGCACCTGCCCGCTGACCTATCCTCCTCTTCTCTCCAGACCATTCGGACCTTCTCCCCCCAACCTGCCAAACTCATCCTTGAGACTCGCATGGCACTCCTTCCGTCCTTCAAGAGAGCGGAGTGCACCCTTGCTGAAAAAACCCTACCACTACGATCGCCCTCCGATGTCAAACACTACAGACTCAGTATCCTTCTTTCTTTGTCTCTCCAAGAACTCTTGAACGGTGCCGTCCTCATTGGCTAGCGTCTCCCTGCTATCTCTCTCAGAAGCCTGTCGATCTGATCCAATCAGTCATTGGTTCAGATACTGAGTCCATTCACTGAGACGCTATCTCTCTGTGTCAACGGAGGCGTCTCCGCACTGCATAGCTAGAACTCTCTTCCTCTGCTCATCTCCTTCAGACCTTCGGCTGCTTTGATACTGTGAACCATCAGATCCTCCTCTCACCCCAATCCGAGGCATCTCCGGCGACGCACCACGCTTGGATTGCGTCCTACCTGGGTTCGCTCCTACCAAAGGTGGCCGTGGCGAGAATCTGTCCTCGCACCGCCCCACGTGCTTCTCACCAACTGTGGTCCCCGCAGGGCTTGTTCTAGCCTGACATCCATTCTCGCATAGATCCAGTCACTTGGCCTGTCAAGTATCCTCACAGCTCTCCTATCATTGGCGCTAATGCAGACGCAACACAATAATCTTCTCTTTCCCCCTTCGAATAACCAGTTGTGCGAATCGCATCTCTGCATGTCTGGCACTATCAGTGTGGATGACGGAGTCACCGACCTCAAGCTGAAGCCTACGGCAGAGACGGACTAGCTGCTTTCCTCCCGGGAAAGGACTATGCTCAATGCTCGGCATCACGGGTTCGACAACTCCATTGTGTCCTCCCTCCAGATGTGCTAAGAACCTTGGGCGGAATCCTGGACCAACACCCTGTCGTTCTCCAACTAACCATCAAGGCTGTGACGCGTTCCTGTGTTATGCTCTACAACATTCGCAGAGTACAGACTGCCTCAACACAGGAAGCTGGGCCAGGTCCTAATCCAGGCACTGTGTCCATCGATCCCGTCTGCGATTACTGCAAGCTCGCGTTGGCTGGGCTTCCCCTGGCCTGTGCGTCCATTACAAACCCCTACAAGCTCATCCAGAACGCCGGAGCCCTCTGGTGTTCAACCTGTCCCAAGTTCTCTACGTCAACCGTCCCGCTCACTCCGCGTCTCGTCCACACTGCTTCCAGTGAAGCTCGCATCCGCTACACAGAAGCCAGGTGCTTGCCTACGGAGCTGTGAGGGGACACGGCACCTTCCGTCACCTCAAGGTCTGATCAGACCCTACACCAAACAGAGGGCACTGCGTGTCATGCCAACGCTCTGGCTGCTCGCCTCCCTACGTCTGAGGAAGTAACTGTTCCGGGCTCAGCCCAGCAAAACTGTTCGCTCTCTGGCACCGCCAATGGTGGATACAAACTCCCTCAAGACCGAGGGAGCAGCGGAGTCAATCACCACCTCCGGAGAACCTGAAACCCACCTCTTTCAGGAATACCGTAGGATAGTATATCCTTCTAACCCACCCCCCCCCCCTTAAAAGAGTTAGATGCACTCA